>NC_056429.1:35742793-36042793 GCF_018296145.1 Oncorhynchus tshawytscha | reverse complement strand
TGTCCTCCCCATCTGGTAGCAATAACTCCAACACCCAATTTTAATGCTTTCGCTTTTTTCCGCATTGAGGAACTATCTCCTTTCAACTCCAAAATTCCATTAAATTCTTCTGGACTCTTCATCAGACAGAGACTGCAAAGAAAGCTAGCTCCCCATGTCATCTCTACAAGCCATATTTGATTCGCCAGATACTCTACACGTTCTGGATACACCAAGCACAAAGGGGACTGATCGAACAGCCAATGCAAGGTAAAAGCAAAATACCCACCCAGCCGGGTTCAGCCAGGAGAATGAGAGTTCAATATGTAAATTCCAAATTTTCCTCTGGGTAATAATTGCCTAACTTTCAACTGGAAAAACACACACTTTCATACAAAATGCAGGTGAAATGGTTTATAACATGGCTTTTCTTGATGGTTTGCGTTTTGAAAATGCAGATTTAGGAACTCTAACGCGACTGCCTATACTGGCGCTTAGGCCAGGTAGTCTGTGTGTGTGTTCACACAATTTATATTAACTGATAAATATAATTAAATAAACCACAACTTCATTATCACTGTGCCGTTTGCGAGCTCTCCAAACGTGTACGCTACAAGAACGGTATGCAGTATTAATACATTGTTTAAACCACAACCAAACATTCTAAATTAATGGGGAAATGGCAATGATTAATGGTAGCCTACATTTACTACTGGTGATAATGTTGATATATATAGTGGGAAATTCTTAAACATCAACAAACAAAACCATGAATGAGCACTTTAGTGGGAGAGTGCAGTATCTGTACTTTTATATTTTTGCCAACTTTTACTTCACTACATTCCTAAAGAAAATTGTGTACTTTTTATTCCATTTTCCCTGACACCCAAAAGAACTCTTTACATTTGGAAAGCTTAGCAGGACCAGAAAATAGTAATGTGATTATCAAGAGAACATCCTTGGTCATCCCTACTGCCTCTGATCTGGTGGACTCACTAAACACACGTGCTTCATTTAAGCAATAAGGCCCGAGGAGGTGTGGTATATTGCAAATGTACCACAGCTAAGGGCTGTTCTTATGCACAATGCGGAGTGCCTGGACACATCACAAACCCCAGAGGTGCCTTGTTGCTATTTTAAACCGTTTATCAATGTAATTAGAGCAGTACAAATAAGTATTTTGTTTTAGCACGGCTGTCAGCCAATTAGTATTCAGGGCTTGAACCACCCAGTTTATAATTGTAAATAATGTTGAGTGTGGAGTGTGTCCCTGGCTTTCTGTAAATAAATAAAAAAGCATAATGGTGCTATCTGGTTTGCTTATAAGTAATTTGAAATTATTTATACTTTCTTTTACTTTTGATACTTAAGTATTTTTCAAACCAAATACTTTTAGTTTTACTCAAGTAGTATTTTACTGGGTGACTTTCACTTATACTCAAGTCATTTTCTATTAAGGTATCTTTACTTTAACTAAAGTATGACAATTGGGTACTTTTTCTACCACTGGTTGCCACACCGTATTCTATATATATATATATTAATATTAGATGGTTAAGGATAATTTTTTGATATCAGTTTGAGTACTCAATTACTCATGCCAATTCCTACAATTGTTTTTATTTGTTTAATAAGTTTTGCTTTATCTGTTAGGACTAAGATGAAGATCTGATGACATTTTAGGTCAAATTTATGCAGAAATACAGAAAATCCTAAAGGGTACACAAACTTTCTCTTGCCACTAATGGTGTGTAAGTATATTCCTCTGTTCTGTAGTAAGACTTCCGAGATGTACAGTGCATTCGGAAAGTATTCAGACCTCTGGACCGTCTACACATTTTATTACATTTACAGCCTTATTTTAAAATGGATTAACTTGATTTTTCCCTCATGAATCTACACACAATACCCCATAATGACAAAGCAAAAAACAGGTTTTTGGACATTTTTGCATACATTTACCTAAGTATTCAGACCCTTTACTCAGTACTTTGCTGAAGGACCTTTGGCAGCAATTACAGCCTCGAGGCTTCTTGGGTATGATAATACAAGCTTGGCACACATGTATTTGAGGAGTTTCTCCCATTCTTCTCTGCAGATCCTCTAAAGCTCTGTCAAGTTGGAAGGAGTGTCGCTGCACAGCTATTTTCAGGTCTCTCCAGAGATGTTCGATCGGATTCAAGTCCGGGCTCTGGATGGGCCACTCAAGGACATTCAGAAACTTGTCCTGAAGCCACTCCTGCGTTGTCTTGCCTGTGTGCTTAGGGTTGTTGTCCTGTTGGAAGGAGAACCTTTGTCCCAGTCTGCGGTCCTGAGCGCACTGGAGCAGGTTTTCAATAAGGATCTCTGTACTTTGCTCTGTTCATCTTTCCCTCGATCCTGACTAGTCTCCCAGTCCCTGCCACTGAAAAACATCCCCACCGCATGATGTTGCCACCACCATGTTTCACAGTAGAAATGGTGCCAGGTTTCTTCCAGACGTAATGCTTGGCATTCAGGTCAAAGAGTTCAATCTTGGTTTCATCAGACAAGAGAATCTTGTTTCTCATGGGGAGAATTTTTTTTAGGTGCCTTTTGGCAACTCCAAGCTGGCTGTTGTGCGTTTTACTTAGTAGTGGCTTCTGTGTGGCCACTCTAGCATAAAGACCTGATTGGTGGAGTGCTGCAGAGATGGTTATCCTTCTGTAAGGTTTTTCAATCTCCGCAGAGGAACTCTGGCGCTCTGTCAGTGTCCATCAGGTTCTTGGTCACCTCCCTGACTTAGGCCCTTCTCCCCCGATTGCTCAGTTTGGCTGGGCGGCCAGCTCTAGGAGGAGCCTTGGTGGTTCCAGACTTCTTCCATTTAAGAATGGAGGCCACAGTGTTCTTGGCGACCTTCAATGCTGCATACATTTTTTGGTACCCTTCCCCGGATCTGTGCCTCAACACAACCCTGTCTCGACGCTCTACAGACAATTCCTTCGACCTCATGGCTTGGTTTTTGCTCTAACATTCACTGTCAACTGTGGGACCTTAAATTGACAGGTGTGTGCCTTTCCAAATCATGTCCAATCAATTGAATTTACCACTGGTGGACTCCAATCAAGTTGTAGAAACATCAAGGATGATCAATGGAAACAGGATGCACCGTATATAATTTGAGTCTCATAACAAAGGGTCTGAATACTTATGTAAATAATGTTTTTTTGTTTTTAACACATTTGCGCACATTTCTAACCTGTTTTCGCTTTGTCACTATGGGGTATTGTGTGTAGATTGAGGACAATATTTTAATCAATTTTAGAATAAGGCTGTAACGTAACAAAAATGTGGAAAAAGTAAAGGGGTCTGAATACTTTTCGAATACACTTCGTATCGGCAGTGTGTTTGAGGTAATGGTGTTGATGTTTACTCTTCCTGCGTCCTGATCTGATTTGTGTTCCTCTGTCCTGTTGTAGGAGGCTCAGGAGATGGTGCTGCTGAAGTTTAAACCGGAGCTGCCGCCTCCAATGACACGGCCCTCTATGGAACAACTCTCCCACCTCATCAAGACCAACCTGCAGTACCCAGAGAGCTACAGCCACCCCTTCAATCAGAAGAGGTAGCACACACACGTAACATGACCAGCTAGCTAAACAATATAATTATCAAACCAAAAAATTGCATCTTGAGAGTAATTTAAAAATAGCCAGCGACATGTGCTCACAGTCTTCAGCTATGTAATGGTACAAGCATTGACTGCAGCAGTGCGCCGTGTTGTTATGCGACTGAAAGGTTCTATGCGGTGAAGAAAGGGAGACATGATTAATGGTGTAAAATATATATATATATTTATGTCTCTTTTGGCTCTCCTCCCCCCCCACACCCCACCCCACCCCCCTGTAGTCTGTGTATGGTTCCAGTCACTTTGACTCTGTCTAACTGCTCCCTGGCTCAAGTTGATGTCATCATTGACCTACGCCACAAAACTACAAGGTAAACATAACACAAACTCACTGTGTACTGTTAAATCTGCCATCTGTTCCTCATGTCCCTGACCAAATTTTTAACTGATAAACTGCATTCTATTTATCCTCCTGGTTTGAATGAGCTTTCTATTTTCTTCTCCCTCTGCCGTAAATCCCCCTTTCTCTCTCACTTTTTTCCCATCCCTCTCCTCCCTCCATCAGCCCTGAGTCTCTCGAGGTGCATGGTTCGTTTACATGGCTGGGCCAGACACAATTCAAAATGCAGTTGGGGGCACAAGAAGTGATGCGAGTGCAGCTGCGAGCCTGCTTCCTGCATGCGGGCGTCTATAATCTGGGAACGCCACGGGTCTTTGCCAAACTGGCGGACCAGGGAGCCATGTGTGAGACCAGCCAGCAGACGGCCACGCCAGCACTCATCATCATCATCAACAGCACCTGAACATTGTCCCGCCCCATCATCAATAGCCAATTAACCATCTGTCAATCATCACTAGCAAGGCTCCAGAGTCCCCCATTGGTTGGCAACAACAGGGTTGAGAGAAGCACCCAGCAAGAAATATCTTCCACATCCCATCTTTCCACCCAGTTTCAAATCACCCACTACTCCCCGCCCTAAAAAGTTGACACATTTTTCCAATTATGTAAAAACAAAATAGAATGTTCTAATTAAATTGTGCATCAGTTCAGCTTGTAACCACTTTGATGGTCTGACTTAACTATTGTATGTCCCAGCAACAAAGCAAAACATCATGGCTTTACATGTGGAAGAAGGAACTATTTTCTCTCTCTGCATATGAGTCTATCATCTCAGTGGAGGCGCGTGAAAGGGAAGGACACAGAACAGACAAAGACATTCTAAGCAAAGACAATGACCTGTCTCCTATGGTAACGGTGGCATCTGTCTGCCGCCAGAGATTTTTATTTTATTTTTTACTGTTGAAAAAAGAATCACAGGTTGTTGTTGAGATATCACAGTAGTGATTGCATTGTTTACTTCCTGGATTAACCTGGATGAGGAAGTAGAAAGAACTGCCCCACATGGACCAGACTGTCGGCACATCACAAACCCTTCAGAATATGAACCAGAGGTTGACCACTATACTATGATGAACGAATCCTTTGACTGACAGGCCCTGATGCTGCCTGCCCCACCTGTCTGTAGTCCATCTGGATTTACTGTGCTGTCAGTCCCCACGAGCACACATGTCATTTTCTACAAAACAAACTAATGAATCAATCAAATCAACATGTTCCCTGTACTTCTCCCTCATTGGACCTCCTCCACCTTGTGATCAAGCTGTTATTTAAATGTATTTACTCAACTGCTTTTCAGATGAAAATGTATTATATTTATAACAAATTTACTGTAAATAGAAATAAAACGTAACCAATGATATGGGCTGTGAGATACAGTAACTGTCTCTGTATGGTGAAATGTGTGGATGATGTGGGGATTTGTAATACTTTTCAGGGCATGTTTTATTTTGCATTCCAAATGGCACCCTGTTCCATATATATTACACTACTTTTGACCAGATCCCAATGTGTACTATAAAAGGAGTAGCGTGCCATTTGGGGAAAAATACTTAATGACTCTCTCTTTGATGCAGTGAATATAGTCCGATCCTCAATTAGCCCAACTCTGTAGATCTACTCTGTTTTAAGTGCATTAGTAGCGACGTCTTTGTCAAGCTGTCCTCTGTCGCTATATCTCCCTGATACACACTTACACTGATGTGCGTCTATCTCAGTATCAGTTTCTCAGTCAAATGGATTCTCTAATCGCCGAATACTAATTATTTAGATTGCGTCTGACAGATGCAATTTGAAAACTTTGTAAAGTATTACAAATGATATTGTTAAATGGTGTTTAAAATGTATGCCTAGCCAGGAGCTTTCACATTCAAGGATACACAGAGAAACTCAACCTAGTAGATCTGCTAACACATGTATATCTGGACAAAGCCTAAAACATGAGATATTCAATTCAGATGTTTTAGTCGTGAAGTTGCCATTCTTTAATAAAGCATTAATAATCTTGTTGGTACCTAATAAATTAACTTAAGTTGTAGTCCCCTGTGGTTCTCTACATTCTTAGGGAAAGAAGGGGTTCTACAGGCTTAACCTTGTAGTAGAATAACCCTTTACGGGGTTCTTCCTAGAACCATAAAGGCAATTCGTAATCCAATTCCAACCTTGCCTTGAGGCCACAGGTATGTGATGCTGCTGTCAGACACGTTTCCAAAGCTCAGATCGTGTAAAAAGAGACATTTATTTTCCAAAGGTCATTTCAAAGGCTGTATTCCATCAATGAGCGAAGTGCCCAGGAAAGGCTCCATAATGCTTTTAAATACCTGTGATAAACATAATAGAAAACCACAAAAACATTAGTTCATCAACCATACTCCATAATTCATGAAGCAATATTTATTCTTATATTCTATATTTATCTAAATGGAGCAAAATAATAAATATAGAATGAATAAAGTGGGAATCTGGCTCCAACAAACTCTTTCACCTGCAAGGAAAATGAAAGTGAGTCAGTCGGGTCTATCATTACTATCTTAACCCCATCTGTCCTGGACTAAACTTCTGTGGCCTTTGTCACAGGATCAGGGTGTTGTCCACTCAGACAAATGATGCAGTTATGGCTAATGGCTGGCTGTAGGAGTTGGCAAGAGCGCACAAACAGATCTGGGACCAGGCTAAGTAATGGTTCCTAACCCCCTCATTCTCCCTGTCCACTCTCACTTCCTACCTTTCTATAGTAACCAGATAGAGTAGCAACACCCCTGGCTCCTACTCCTCTCTCTCTGCCTCCCACCCCCTCTCAGGTGATTCTCATTCAGACAGGGAGGTCAGAGCGTCACCCTTGAGTTTCAGAGCTCAACTGGCTTGGCGCAGAGCTCTCTCCCTCTCACATATGAACTAATATAGGGGTAGATGGAGCAGGAGATGAGGGATGACTATACAGGCAAATGTACCATGAATGAGAGAAAGCAGTCACAACCCTCTGAAAGCAGACAAAAATGACCATGAAGACAAGACTCATGCTGTCAGATGTCCTTACTCAACCCCTCTCTCACTGTGTATGTCATGCATACACAGACCGGTAGAAATGCTTCCTCTGGCACCCCTCCCCTGGTCTCCTGCTCAGTATCGTACCGTTTCTATAAATGTAGAAGTTGTTCCAAATTTCAAATTTAGAAGGTTAAGGTTTTGGATAGGGTTAAAATATTTGTTTTAGGGACCCATTCTGAATGGTTAGAGTAAGGGTTACGGTTTGGGATAGGGATAAAAACCCACCAATGGGATTGAACACGCAACCACAGAGTTTGTAAACCCAAAAGACGGAACATCGCAAGACTTCCGGGAACGTTGGCGAAGCAGACCAGACCGAGGTCTAAAGGCACAACCTAAATTCGAGCCAATGTCTTAAGTCGTTGAACATGCTGTTATTCCAACCTCGTGAAAGGAGTGCTTTTTGATTTGATGGCCTGCACATGTGCAGTTCGGTGCGAGTTGACCGTTTGACCTGTTTCTGCGCATGAGCTTAGCTAGCCAAAGTCACCATGACATCGACTACACGCATGATTTGAGTATTTCTATCTTCACACTGTACGATCTTTGACGCAACCTTCTGAACCAGATTCATCGGATTACGCCCATCCGCCACCCCTGTCCACAACACCCTAGCAAAATGTACACATACATGATGGGAACAGTGATCACCTAGTGGCCAATTTTGAAGGTGTTTCTAGATGTCCTCAAGACCTCTATAGACAACCAATTTCGAAGTCACTCTTGAGCGATCTGCCTGAATAAATAACAGTGATGGTGATAGGCTAGTTTTAACATGATTGAAAAGCTGCATGATATGAAAGCCAAAACAGAATGGCAAGTACTATTGTTACATTGTACTTCTCTCACTCTCTCCTTCATTAGATGAAGAACCTGTTTTATGTTAATTTACACGTGTCAAATGGTGTCAACTTAATTGTATTGGATGCTCCTCTCTTCATGTTGGATTGCTTTGGTAGCACTCTCAGGTTTATAAGGGTGAGGGTCACGAAGCATACTGTGAATTCAGAACCCAAGAGAATTGAGGTAAAGAGAAGCTGTGTGTGCTACAGTAGATCTCGCTTTGTCGCTGTCTATGGTTCTGAAGCCACACTCTGCTGAGGTTGGTGGCAGGCACATTTGAAGTTGGACGTTTACATGCACCTTAGCCAAATACATTTAAACTCAGTCTAGATTCCACCAGGTGCATGCTTGGCTCCAGTAGTGGATTGTGGGTAATCTTGCTTTGGAAAATACCTCAATGGCTGCGTTTACACAGGCAGCCCAATTCTGATCTTTTGACCAATCACTTCAGATATTTTCACAAATATTTTTCAGAGCTGATCCGATTGGTCAAAAGACCAAAAAAAAAGTATAATTACATTTGGGCTACCTGTGTCAAAGCAGCCAAAATACTCCTTATATTGGTCTGATACGCACTTGGATAGATATGCCGATCAAAAATAGCCTTGCTGTTCCCCAGCATAATCTAGGGGCTTTACATCCAAGCTTCTAGACCTATTTTTTTTGCCTTTACCTCCCTTCTCACCTCATTTGCTCACATTGTATATAGACTTATTTTTCTACTGTATTATTGACTGTATGTTTGTTTTACTCCATGTGTAACTCTGTGTTGTACGTGTCGAACTGCTTTGCTTTATCTGGGCCAGGTCGCAATTGTAAATGAGAACTTGTTCTCAACTTGCCTACCTGGTTCAAGGTTAAATATAATTAAAAATACACCTGCGTGAACGGGCATCTCGTGCAGTCAGTGACCATTCCCGGGTCAGGCTAGGAGTTTTTTTTAAATGGACCGAGTGCGGAGAAGTCAGCAGCCCCTGCCCCACCGACATGCGCGTGAGCCGGAGGACTTTGGATTACACACCTCTCCTCTCCCGTTGCCCCCCTTCTCGCGCTGCGCCTGCTTGGACTCCCTTGCTGAATGAACAGGGAGAGGCCTCGGTGTCTGTCTCCCACGCAGTGGCCTGAGAGAAACGGCCCATTATTCACGCAGTGGCATTTAACTGTTGTGGAACAGTTCCAGTTCTAGGCTGCTAAGGAACACGCACTCTGAGTCACTTACAAATGAAGGTGTCACTTACTAATGAAATTCCATCTACACGTTGGCTGGCATCGTCGAGCCATGACGGGAAGAGTTCCCTCGATTCTCAGGGAGTTTTATAGACAGAGCAGAGTCCGAGAACCACCAAGAGGTAAAAGCTGGGAATTAAGGAGGCTGACTCACTTACCATGGGGCAGTCTCCAGACTCCCCAACACTCTGCGCGCTCAAATTGGCCACGGCTGGACCTGCTGCGTGGTAGATTTGTTCTCTCTGTACGCTGTCAGCTAAAGAATCGCGCACATTTTTCTATGAAACACCAGCTACACACACGTTGAGGTGCACTTCGTAAGTTTTAAAAAGCACCCATGATGACACGCCAGTGGTAATTGATTCGTGGTTAAAATTACCAGGGAAGCCATGCCAGGGGGAAAACGCCATATCACAACCTATGTGTTGTGATACATGTTGTTCCATATCCCTTGTGTGAGTTCATATGCTTTGAAGCGGTGACATAGACTGTAAGCCTAAAGCCGAGACAATAAGAAGACAGTGGCAGACTAAATTCAACCAGGTACATGACCTACAGCATGGCCAAGCAAGTTAACGTTTCAGACAACTAAACAACTATTGATTTAGAACCAAATAATAAAACAGGCGCAGCCTCCACTATTCCAGCAATATTTAAAATTCAACATTTCAACATCTAATCACCTATGTTTAGTCTAATCCAATGACAACTAAAATATGCCAACAAGTATTTAGTCCAAGGTATGCTAAATATGTGGCTTGTTAAGGGTTGCCTCAATCGAATCTGGTATCAGGATAAATATGACATTGAGTCACCGATTGAATACTATGTACTTTTTATTAGCTAAGCAATAAGTGGTAAATGCAATTTTCGTATATACAGTTCGCTGTAACACCACGCAGGGTAGAACAGAGAACTGACTTGTTCCTGACAAAGATGTTATAATATACTCTGACAGAAGTAGTTCCTGCTTCCGAGCCGGCCTGTCACAGAGTAGAGACTGGGGGTGGTTTAAACTCACCCAGCCTATCGTTGATTGTTGGCGCACGAGCTGGTCCCAGCCCCCTAGGCGCTTCAGCGATCTGCCGTTGTAGTTGTGTAGAATATCTATGCGCTCATACACTCGATACAGTTATCATACACCTGGCTCCTGTTATCTAACAAAATACTGTTTGTTCCCTACTACGTTCTGTATGTGTCCGTTTTTATGTTATTCTGTATTTTTCCATCATGAGAAAGGCCACTGGCCCTGAAACTGTTAACAATGTCTCAAGTCAGCTATGTTGCATAACACATACACCCACACAAGCCAACAGCAGATAGTATTCAATCAAATATTATATGGTAACGGGCTATAGTGCATAACACAGAACCTCACAGGCTGCGTGTGTGTACATGTTTCCTAAACGTATATGAATCTGTCATACAGTACAGCTGTTATATATAGTTGTCCTAGGCTCCCTGGCTAAAATGCTTTCTCGCTATCCTAACTTCATAGACAAAAGTGCAACAGGCCAGCTAGTTACTACATATAGCTAGCTACATGTTGAACTTCCATCCTCACAGGCCAGGGGCACAATTTATGAATATATGGTTGGATCAGAATCAATGTTATAATCATTGGCCAGTATGTAGAATTAAGTAAATCCACAAGTCAAAATCCCTATCTCCATCTATGGGTAATTTAGGAAAGGGACGAGTTTAGCTAGCTAGCCACCGGGGGACAACGACACAACGAGATGATGCAAAAATGTAAGTTTCTTTTGTCAGTTTAGTTTGGCTTCTGATGTGATATGATTTGTGTGAAACCATCCAAACTGGTTTCCCTTGACTGTATTTTGGTGTGCTAGGACCATTAACAGCTGAGCCAGATATACTTTTGAGGAGATTGGAAACTCCATTAAAATCGTATTAACGCCCACTGTGTACGTTGCAGTACATTGGCAATGGGCCTTGCGGTGCATTCTGAGTAAACTTAGACAATGAGCTCTCTCCTTCAGAGTCAATTGGGTGCTTGCACAAAAACCCAACATGAACACAAATTATGTGAACAAGAAGCTCAACATTACAAATCTGTTCCAAGCATAAAATATGATTAGCTTGTCATCTGTAATATCGTATAGCTCTGAAATTGTGACATTACGTACTTTCAAGGAACATTTCAAGGTTTCTCAATTCATATCCTGACTTTTAGAAGGGATTGCTTGATGATTAGCTTAGCAGCCACGTAACGCAGCATCACAAGGTGAAATCGATTGGTCGACAGTTTGCTGGGCAGAGCATATACTTTTCCCCCCATTAATTTCCCGCTGGGAATCTTATCCTTTTCTAATATCTCTGGCTGAGCTCGCTAGCTTGCCTTGCCTTCAATGCTATGGGTGGCAACAATGTCATACAATTTTTGACCAGACAGCATCAGAAAACTGGAATGCACATACAGTACTGAGACAGGGAGGTGCTCACTCGGATGCTTACTCCGGTGAGATTGCGAATTGCAAATCATTTATGAAACACAGAGACACAAAATATGCATTATTTTGTACGTAATTTTCTTGGTAACCCGCTTGTTGTTTACTTGAACAATATGCTCAGAAATGCATATGCATCAGTGTGATAAGATCTGCCCCTTGGCGCTCTGTTGGTAAAAGATGGCCGGGGGGGGGGGATTGGCCTACAGTATTCGCTGGAGGAACTAACCAAGACGGACATGCTATTATGTACATTCAAAGTAGCCTGCCACAGTGAAAGTTGAGTAAAATAAAATCGACATATCCCGTCTGTGTGTCATGCTAGTGGCCACTTTTTAACCTCCTGCCCTACTCCACATGTACCATACTGTAATGTATTCATAATGCTTGAGTGGATCCATGTAAAACTAACCACCTCCACAGGCTAAACTGTAGAGCGAGCTAGCTGGTGGACTAGAATTAGGGATTCCCAACCTTTTTCGGGGGCCTCGTACCTCTGCTTAGGAACCACTGAACTAGATTAATGTAAAACTGGACAGTCTCTTTCCTTTGGGGGTTCAAGTAGCAGCAGAACATGCCTGGGGTGGTAGAGACTGGGGGGCTATAGGGGAAGTGCATGCTGTAGTGTTCACTACTATACCCCCAGAGCACTCCGATTAACTGGAATTAGGAACACACATTGCTCCATGAATCAACAATGAGTTTGTCAATTAAAATGTATCTCGCCAGGGGCTAAATAACGCAATGCGCTGTTTTCTCTGTGGGTGCATGATGGGAGAGTGTCTATGCAAGTGTCTGTACAAATGTGCTGTTGTTTATTGATCTTGTTTGTCTGTGTGGTCACTCACAGTTGAGACATAATTGGGGTTCAATTATGAAACGTAAGATTGGAGGCTTAACTTTCAGATAGGTATGTTTGGCCACCAGTGACAGTGCATGTCATTCCTGTTCGTTATGTTTTGTACACTGCAAATAAAAATTGTCATTGAATATTTATGCGTATTACATATTATAATAACATTGCTGAATACATATAGTAATAGTGGTAACAGTATTTCCAACGTTAGGATTTGCATAGGGTCTTGATGAACTCATACATCTCTGTAAGCCTCATTGAAGCAACAAAACTGTCAGTGTTCAACAGTAACATTTAATGACAACAGAACAGATGAACAGGAATTACATTTATTCTCATGGGTGGCCAAAATCATCTGAAAGCCACGCCCCTACTATGCCACGCTGGGTCATATCTTAATAACCCAGCATCAACAACCCAAGCTGGCTCTCTTCTAAGAAAAAAACCCAGCTACATTAAGTGATCGAATGCCTACAATCCAGCTGGTGGGCCATCCAAACAACCCAGAATTTAAGGGTGTAGGCTAGATTGAAGATACTGTAGCTAGCTAGCGACCAACCCAACACCGAATAATTATAATGGTAAACAAATGTCATTACCGTCGTTACCTGTATAATATACAAATTCATAATTTAATATTCAGTTCGTATTTACCTGTGGGCTGCCACTCCAATTTTTTTTTAAATGGGTACATCAATACAAAGTACCACCCCCACACACAGACTCCATTTGCCCTGCCCTTTTATTAAATACAAAGAGTAGACATGCATGTCCTTAATTTCATATACAGGCATAGGATATTCTCTAATGGGACAGTTTCTACATGCATCCAATCCGGACCACAGAGATCTCCCTGCTACCGTATGAGTCCAGGGAGATACAGGATTTCACTCCCTGCATCAACCACTGTTTGAGGAGCATGCTCTCGCTGCCTGATTGGTGCTATTCCACCCAAACTCTGTATGCCAAGGGCTCTCCAACCTTGTTCCTACAGCTACCCGGTGCTTAATTTGAGAAACCAAGTGAAATCTGTTTGGGAACATCGATAGTAACATGTTTTCGAAACTAAACATATTTCACTAAACTGTTGACGGCCTGTCTGCGTACTCAATGAAGGAATAGAGGAGAACAAGGAGGAGATGGAAATGTTAGATTCTTCGAAGTAGCCACACTGCCATGACGACAGCTTTGCACACTCTTGGCATTCTCTCAACTAGCTTCATGAAGTAGTCACCTGGAATGCATTTCAATTAACAGGTGTGCCATGTTAATTTGTGGAATTTATTTTCTTAATGCTTTTGAGCCAATTAGTTGTATTGTGACAATGTATGGGTGGTATACAGAAGATAGCCCTATTTGGTAAAAGAACATGTCCATTTCATGGCAAGAATAGCTCAAAAAGGCAAAGAGAAACGACAGTACATAATTTTAAGACATAAAGATCAGTCAATCTGGAAAACTTAAAGAACTTAATTCAAGTGCAGTCGCAAAAACCATCAAGCGCTGTGATGAAACGGGCTCTTATGAGGACCACCAAAGGAAAGGAAGACCCAGAGTTACCTCTGCTGCAGAGGATAAGTTCATTCGAGTTACCAGCCTCAGAAATCGGCAATTAACTGCACCTCAGATTGCAGCCCAAATAAATGCTTCAGAGTTCGAGTAACAACATCAAATGATCAGAGAGACTGGTGAATTAAACAGAAATTGCAATCAACTGTGAATTGTTTTAAAAATAGCTATATTTTGGAGATTATTTCATTTTCAAATAACCAAAAGTGTGAGGTTGTAATTTGAATAAAGGGGAAAAGGCCATTCTTGAACACGGGGTGAGCCATTCTTCTAATGTGAAAGACAACCAGTTCAGATTTAAGTACAGCTTTTGTATGACTGAAGCTTTTAGTGAGAGGTCTAATGCTTTAATATTTAATCATATCTACCCTCCAAATTCATATTCATTATATAAATACACGTTTAATTTTGTCTGGCTTGCCTTTCCAAAGAACATTTGATTTTTTTTTTTCTCATAATTTCAAAAAGTAGTTAAGTGTACGCAAGGCCATACCTAAATAGGTAAACTGGAATATGACAAGTGTTCAATTAGGGTGATTTTTTTTTCACAAAACGACAGGTATTTTCCCTTTCCATGGTAGCAAGACCTTATCTATTTTTGCTTACTTTTTTTATACAAATGTATTGTACTGAGAATTTCATTATTTCGGGATATGAATACAGAGTATGTCGACTTCACCGTAATGTCAAAAATGTCACCAAAAAATGTCTGCAGCATTGAAACTCCAAGAACTCGGTGGCCTCCATCATTCTTAAATGGAAGAAGTTTGGAACCACTAAGACTCTTCCTAGAGCTGGCCACCTGGCCAAATTGAGCAATTGGGGGAGAAGGACCTTGGTCACGGAGGTGACTAAGAAACCAATGTTCACTCTGACAGAGCTCCAGAGTTCCCCTGTGCAGATGGGAGAACGTTCCAGATGGACAACCATCTCCGCAGCACCCCACCAATCAGGCCTTTATGGTAGAGTACCAGACGGAAACCAGTCCTCAGCAAAAGCCCACTTGAAGTTTGCCAAAAGGCATCTAAAGACTCTCAGACCATGAGAAAGCAGATTCTCTGGTCTGCTGAAACCAATATTGAACTCTCTGGCCTGAATTCCAAGCCCCACGTCTGGAGGAAACCTGGCATCATGCCTACGGTAAAGCATGGTGGTGGCAGCATCATGCTGTGAGGATGTTTTTCAGCGGCAGGGAGTGGGAGACTAGTCAGGATCGAGGGAAAGATGAATGGAGCAAAGTACAGAGAGATGCTTGATGCAAACCTGCTCCAGAGCGTTCAGGACCTCTTCCAACAGGACAATGAACCTTAGCACACAGCCAAGACAACGCATGAGTGGCTTTGGGACAAGTATTTTTTTATTTTATTTTTTTACCTTTATTTAACCAGGCAAGTCAGTTAAGAACAAATTCTTATTTTCAATGACGGCCTAGGAACAGTGGGTTAACTGCCTGTTCAGGGGCAGAACGACAGATTTGTACCTTGTCAGCTCGGGGGTTTGAACTCACAACCTTCCGGTTACTAGTCCAACGCTCTAACCACTAGCCTACCCTGCCGCCCCTTTGAATGTTGAGTGGCCCAGCCAGATCCCGGACTTGAACCCGATTGAACATCTCTGGAGAGACCTGAAAATAGCTGTGCAGAGATGCTCCCCATACAACCTGACAGAGCTTGAGAGGATCTGCAGAGAAGAATAGGAGAAACTCCCCAAATACAGGTGTTTCAAGTTTGTAGCGTTATACCCAAGAAGACTTGGAGCTGTAATCGCTGCCAAAGGTGCTTCAACAAAGTACTGAGTAAAGGGTCTGAATACTCTTAGCAAGCAAGTAGAAAACCTGCATAAGCTACTGGGGAACCCACGCCCACCTAATTTTAATTTTTATTCCACCCCAGTAGCCGGACGCCGCTCTGGTCTGGTGGAAGTTTTGCCGCCGTGTCGGCTCTCCACAGCCAACTGGCCGGTGCTAGGCAGGGTTCCATCCCCGACGGGTCTCCCACTTCCCTGGAGAACGGAGCTTATCTCGACCCAACCAACTAGCCATGGAGGTACATCACTCGCCGTGGAAGTCGAAGAAGGCGTCCTCTGGCAACGGGGGTCTCCATGGAATTGTTGAGCCCGGAACTGACACAGATCAGAAACAGCTTTGCCGCCCTGAATCCAGAGGTTCCGGCGCCTTTGTCTGTGGTGGTATCTCAATCAAGATCGGACCCGGAGGTACCTGTGTCTTCGTCCTCGGCTCTGTCTCCCTCTCCGGTGGCTTCTACCTCGGGTTCAGATCCCCCCAGCCTCACCAGACCGTGAGGTTGCCTGAGAGACCGGCCCATTCAACATCACCAGCTGTCATCATAGGCAGCTCTATGGTGAGAAACATCTCGGTCCCCAAGGCAAAAACCCGAAAAACCCTACCCCAAAAAACCCTAACCCCAAAAACCCTACCCAGGAGCACAAGTACAGGACATAACAAGGCTGTGTTCTACCACAGATGCCGGGAGCTGACACTGTCGTAGTCCATGTGGGGTCAAACGACATCAGGAGGGTTAGCTCAGAACATCTGAAAGTGGATTTTAAAGAACTGATTTTAGCATTAAGACTCAAAAAAACGGTCAATAATTTCAGGTCCAGTACCATCATTGGGCCATGGGTGTGAAAGATTCAGCAGACTGCTGGCATTACACATCTGGCTAAAAGACTACTGTAGCTCTGCTGGAGTCACTTTTATTGATAACATTGACACCTTCTGGAAACAGAAGATACTCTACAGGAATGACTCCATCCAAATCATCTTGGCTCCTGGACTCTGTCCACGTTAAAACAATGACTGGTAAATGATCCAAGACCAGCTCAGTTAATCCCTACCATTGTGACAATGAGTCGTCATAATGTTGCATCAAATGTACATTATTTTAGGGGCATTGGCAAACAATGTAATTTATGTATCCCTAATTGCACTGAAAAAATCTGACTCTGCAGCTATTGTAAGCAGTAATTATGAGCCTATAAACCAGAGTTACACTGTTAGCACTGAGGCAGTATGCAATAGTAGGAAGACCACTTAGTGCAGGGTGAGCTATATAATCAGCTCCAATGTAAATAACATGAGTAAGTCTACCTCTGATAAGCTTCCCAGTAAAGCATTAAAAACAATCAAGCAACCCAGAAAGGTGCTAAAAGAAACCAGGTCCATGATGTCAATAACTTGCTTGTGACAGAAGACATTCATATTCTGACTATCTCTGAAACTCACTTAGATAATATCTTTGATAATACAGTGGTAGCAATCCATGGTTATAACGTCTCCCGAAAAGATGCCAATGGAGGTGGTGTTGCGGTCTATATTCAGAACCACATTCCTGTAACGCTTAGAGACGATCTAATGTTAAATACTGTTGAAGAAATATGGCTACAGGTTCATCTGCCTCACCTAAAGCCCATTCTTGTGGAAAGCTGCTATAGACCACTAATTGCTAACATTCAGTATCTGGATAATATGTGTGAAATACAGACAGTGTGGTGAAGAAGGCGCAGCAGCACCTCTTCAACCTCAGGAGGCTGAAGAAATTTGGCTTGTCACCAAAAGCACTCACAAACTTTTACAGATGCACAATCGAGAGCATCCTGTCGGGCTGTATCACCGCCTGGTATGGCAACTGCTCCACCCACAACCATAAGGCTCTCCAGAGGGTAGTGAGGTCTGCACAACGCATCACTGGGGGCAAACTACCTGCCCCCCAGGACACCTACACCACCCGATGTCACAGGAAGGCCATAAAGGTCATCAAGGACAACAACCACCCGAGCCACTGCCTGTTCACCCCGCTATCATCCAGAAGGCAAGGTCAGTACAGGTGCATCAAAGCAGGGACTGAGAGACTGAAAAACAGCTTCTATCTCAAGGCCATCAGACTGTTTAACAGCCACCACTAACATTGAGTGGCTGCTGCCGACATGCTGACTCCAGCCACTTTAATAATGTAAAAATTGATGTAAAAATGTATCACTAGCCACTTTAAACAATGCCACTTAATGTTTACATACCCTACATTACTCATCTCGTATGTAAATACTGTACTCTATACAATCTACTGCATCTTGCCTATGCTGTTCTGTACCATCACTCATTCATATATTTTTATGTACACATTCTTCATCCTTTTACACTTGTGTGTGTATAAGGTAGTTGTTGTGGAATTGTTAGGTTAGATTACTCGGTTATTTCTGCATTGTCGGAACTAGAAGCACAACCATTTCGCTACACTCGCATTAACATCTGCTAACCATGTGTATGTGACACATAAAATTTGATGTGATTTGACCTTGACTACTGTTCAGTCGTGTGGTCAGGTGCCACAAAAAAGGACTTAGGAAAATTGCAATTGGCTCAGAACAGGGCAGCACGGCTGGCCCTTGGATGTACACAGAGAGCTAATATTAATAATATGCATGTCAATCTCTCGTGGCTGAAAGTGGAGGAGATTTACTTCATCACTACTTTTATTTATGAGGGGTATTGATTGACATGTTGAATGCACCGAGCTGTCTGTCTAAACTACTGGCACACAGCTCGGACACCCATGCATACACCACAAGACATGCCACAAAAGGTCTCTTCATAGTCCCCAAGTCCAGAACAGACTATGGGGGCACACAGTACCACATAGAGCCATGACTACATGGAACTCTATTCCACATCAAGTAACAGACGCAAGCAGCAAAATTTGAGTTAAAAAACAGATTAAAAAACACCTTATGGAACAGCGGGGACTGTGAAGCAACACAAACATTGGCACAGACACACACACACAATGACATACGCACTATACATACACGTTGATTTAGTACTGTAGATACAGTGGGGAGAACAAGTATTTGATACACTCCTGTTCTCCACTCATTACCTGTATTAACTGCACCTGTTTGAACTCGTTACCTGTATAAAAGACACCTGTCCACACACTCAATCAAACAGACTGCAACTTCTCCACAATGGCCAAGACCAGAGAGCTGTGTAAGGACATCAGGGATAAAATTGTAGACATGCACAAGGCTGGGATGGGCTACAGGACAATAGGCAAGCAGCTTGGTGAGAAGGCAACAACTGTTGGAGCAATTATTAGAAAATGGAAGAAGTTCAAGATGAAGGTCAATCACCCTCGGTCTGGGGCTCCATGCAAGCTCTCACCTCGTGGGGCATCAATGATCATGAGGAAGGTGAGGGATCAGCCCAGAACTACACGGCAGGATCTGGTCAATGACCTGAAGAGAGCTGGGACCACAGTCTCAAAGAAAACCATTAGTAACACACTACGCCGTCATGGATTAAAATCCTGCAGCGCACGTAAGGTCCCCCTGCTCAAGCCAGCACATGTCCAGGCCCGTCTGAAGTTTGCCAATGACCATCTGGATGATCCAGAGGAGGAATGGGAGAAGGCCATGTGGTCTGATGAGACAAAAATAGAACTTTTTGGTCTAAACTCCACTCGCCATGTTTGGAGGAAGAAGAAGGATGAGTACAACCCCAAGAACACCATCCCAACCGTGAAGCATTGAGGTGGAAACATCATTCTTTGGGGATGCTTTTCTGCAAAGGGGACAGGACGACTGCACCATATTGAGGGGAGGATGGATGGGGCCATGTATCGCGAGATCTTGGCCAACAACCTCCTTCCCTCAGTAAGAGCATTGAAGATGGGTCGTGGCTGGGTCTTCCAGCATGACAACGACCCGAAACACACAGCCAGGGCAACTAAGGAGTGGTTCCGTAAGAAGCATCTCAAGGTCCTGGAGTGGCCTAGCCAGTCTCCAGACCTGAACCGAATAGAACATTTTTGGAGGGAGCTGAAAGTTCGTATTGCCCAGCAACAGCCCCGAAACCTGAAGGATCTGGAGAAGGTCTGTATGGAGCTATGAATGCCAGGCTTGGTTTTTCCCAGATTTTTCATAGTGTTCTATTGTTTCCAGTACTTGTCTTATATTATCTCCAATGTATCGTTCATGTAAAAAACCTGTCTGATTTAGTATGAATAATATCCGACAATACCTTTTTAATTCTATGCATTTGGCAAAAAAAATTGGACTGGATCTTTGTAACGATCCTCTGAGTACATCAAAAAATGGTTTGGTATACCATCCAGCCCAGGAGTTTTTTTCAGACTTAAAGGCTTTAATTACATCAAGAAGTTCCTCCGCTGTAATTTGGCCATCACATGACTCTTTCTATACAGCTGTTAATTTTACATTATTAATAGAAAAAAACTTACAATTATCTTTGGTTAGTGGAGATGGAGGAAACAAAAACATATGTTTTAAAGTACTTTGCTTCCTCTTAAAATATTGTTTGGTAAATTATTTTTCGTAAAATGTTTATGGTGAGAGAAATTATCAGCTTTTGTTCTCCATATTCTATCCAGTTCGCTTTATTTTTTATAATATATTTTTCATTAATAATATATTACACTTGATAGAGACCTCACTACAGACCCTGGTTCGATTCCAGGCTGTATCACAACCGTCTGTGATTGGGAGTCCCATAGGGCGGTGCACAATTGGCCCAGTGTCATCTGGGTTAGGATTAGGCCGGGATAAGCCGTCAATGTAAATAAGAATTTGTTCTTAACTGACTTGCCTAGTTAAATAAAGGTAAAAATATGTATTTAAAAAAATCTTCCTTTAATAAATTCCCCCAATTCTTTTTGTTTTTCCTCTAACTTATTCTGTAACTATATGATACAGTTTTTATTGCTATCTATCTGTACTGTTAGTCCCTCTATTTCCTTTGGTAATATGATCTCTTGACCTAAATTGCTTTTGTTTTAAAGAAGAGTATTGAATTGCATGGCCTCTAAAGGCACATTTTAAAAGTGTACCATACAATAATGGGATATGCTGTACCTTATGTTGGAAAAAGTATTTTGTAAATTCTTCTGTCCTGGTTAAAAACAAGTTGTCATCCAATAGGCTTTGATGAAATGTCCAATATCCTCGCCCACGTGAAAATTCTGTAAGAATTTATGGCAATTATTTGATGGTCCGACCACATTCTATCAACATGTTTTGTAACTTTTGGTGCCAGCGAGAATGACAAGTAGTCAAGATGACTAGCTTGACTGAGCCTCCGCTATGTACAGTTGAAGTAGGAAGTTTACATACACTTAGGTTGAAGTCATTAAAACTTGTTTTTCAACCACTCCACAAATTTCTTGTTAACAAACTATAGTTGTGGCAAGTCGGTTAGCACATCTACTTTGCTTGACACAAGTCATTTTTCCAACAATTGTTTACAGACAGATTATTTCACTTATAATTCACTGTATCACAATTCCAGTGGGTCTGAAGTTTACATACACTAAGTTGAATGTGCCTTTGAACAGCTTGGAAAATTCCAGAAAATCATGTCATGGCTGTAGAAGATTCTGATAGGCTAATTGATATCATTTGAGTCAATTGGAGGTGTACCTGTGGATGTATTTCAAGGCCTACCTTCAAACTCATTGCCTCTTTGCTTGACATCATGGGAAAATCAAAAGAAATAAGCCAAGACTTATGAAAAGAAATTGTAGACCTCCACAAGTCTGGTTCATCCTTGGGAGCAATTTTCAAATGCCTGAAGGTACCACGTTCATCTGTACAAATAATAGTGCACAAGTATAAACACCATTGGACCACGCAGCCAGCTCAGGAAGGAGACGCATTCTGTCTCCTAGAGATGAACATACTTTGGTGCGAAAGTTGCAAATCAATCGCAGAACAACATCAAAGGACCTCGTGAAGATGCTTGAGGAAACGGGTACAAAAGTATCTATATCCACAGTAAAATGAGTCCTATATCGACATAACCTGAAAGGCCGCTCAGCAAGGAAGAAGCCACTGCTCCAAAACCACCATTAAAAAAACAGACTACTGTTTGCAACCTCACATGGGGATAAAGATCGTACTTTGGCCATAATGACCATCGTTATGTGTGGAGGAAAAAGTGGGAAGCTTGTAAGCTGAAGAACACCATCCCAACCGTGAAGAACGGGGGGTGGCAACATCATGTTGTGGCGGTGCTTTGCTGCAGGAGGGACTGGTGCACTTCACAAAATAGATGGCATCATGAGGATGGAAAAGGATGTGGATATATTGCAGCAACATCTCAAGACATCAGTCAGGAAGTTAAAGCTTGGTCACAAATGGGTCTTCCAAATGGACAATGACCCCAAGCATACTTCCAAAGTTGTGGCAAAATGGCTTAAGGACAGCAAAGTCAAGGTATTGGAGTGGTCATCACAAAGCCCTGACCTCAATCCTATAGAACATTTGTGGGCAGAACTGAGAAGTGTGTGTGTGAGCAAGGAGGCCTACACCCTGACTCAGTTACACCAGCTCTGTCAGGAGGAATGGGCCAAAATTCACCCAACTTATTGTGGGAAGCTTGTGGAAGGCTCCCTGAAACGTTTGACCCAAGTGAAACAATTTAAAGGCAATGTTACCAAATACTAATTGAGTGTATGTAAACTTCTGATCCACTGGGAATGTGATGAAAGAAATCAAATCTGAAATAAATCATTCTCTGTCCTATTATTCTGACATTTCACAATCTTAAAATAAAGTGATGATCCTAACTGACCTTAGACAGGGAATTTTTACTAGGTTTAAATGTCAAGAATTGTGAAAAACTGAGTTTAAATGTATTTGGCTAAGGTGTATATAAACTTAAGACTTCAACTGTATATCTCAGGATATTTAAGCCTCCATATATCCACTAGTTCCAATTTATCCATGATATTTGTGATTTCCTTAAGTGCTTGAAGGTGATAGTTTAATGTGATTTCCTTTACGATCCATTTAGGTTTTTAAAACTGTATTATACAAAGGGTGGGTCTAATCCTGAATGTTTAAAACCGCATTCCAGCCGATGTCTATTCCACATGCTACCACTGGCTAAATCTATGACGTTAAAATGCCTATTTACTCTGTTCCATCTGACTGCGCAATCCACTGTTTCATCAGCCCAGTCAAGCAATTTATAAACTATAGACATTATCTTACATTTCTTTAAGACCAAAATGTCATTTTTAACGGCAGAGATTTGTTTAAACCTTGCTGCCAGGACACTTCCCGAAAATCGGTCTTCTCATGAAAACGTCTGTAGCGTCTGATCGGTTTCGGCTAGACACAATGGTGTTCTCCGTTTTGCTCTACAACCCCCACAAGTGTCACGGGACTTATCTGAAGGTAACCCAAGTTAAACCATTTAAAGGCAATGCTACCAAATACTAATTGAGTGCATGTAAACTTTTGACCCACTGGGATTGTGATGAAAGAAATAAAAAGCTGAAATAAATCATTCTCTCTACTATTATTCTGACATTTCACATTCTTAAAATAAAGTGGGGAAATAAAGTGGGGAAAATCCTAACTGACCTAAGACAGGGCATTTTTACTAGGATTAAATGTCAGGAATTGTGAAAAACTGAGTTTAAATGTATTTGGCTAAGGTGTATGTAAACTTCCGGCTTAAACTGTACGTCTGCTGTTTGATAAAGCTGCCTTTACTTGTTCTTTCTTGGGTAACGGAGTTACTTTTGCTTCCCTCCAGGCCTGAGGACAAAGACTTTCCTCTCGGCTCAGATGAAAGATATGACAGATAGGAGTGGCTATAGAGTCAGCCACCATCCTCAGTAGTTTTCCATCTAAGTTGTCAATGCCAGGCGGTTTGTCATTATTATAACAATAATTGTTCTACCTCTCCCACACTAACTTTACAGAATTTGAACTTGCAATGCTTTTCTTTCATTTTTATATTTATTTTTATGCATGAATACGATGTCTCTCTGTTGGCATTTCTTGCCTACGTTTGCCCACTTTGCCAATGAAGTAAACATTAAAATAATTGGAAACATTAAATGATTGTGATTAATAAGCCATCTGATTTGATGAAAGATGGAGTAGAATTTGTCTTTCTGCCCATAATTTCATTTAAAGTACTGAAGTTATTCCCATCATTCTTCATATCATTGATCTTGGCTTCATAATACAGTTTCTTCTTATTGAGTTTAGTCACAATTTCTCAATTTGCTCTAAGTCAGCCAGTCAGATGTGCAGCCATACTAATTAGCCACTCCTTTTGCCCCATCTCTTTCAACCATACTGTTTTTCAATTCCTTATCAATCCGTGGAGCAGTTCTAACAGTCAGTTTCTTAACAGGTGCATGTTCATCAATAATTGCAAGAAGCAATTTCATTAATACATCAAGTGCAGCGTCTGGATGCTCCTCATTAATAATTTATACAGGCAGACAAATTCTGATATTTTTCCACTAATTGGTATTTTGACCAATCACACCAGAGCATTTTCAGAGCTGATCTGTTGGCTAAAAAAATATATGAATGAAAAAAATATCAGAATTGGGCTGCCTGTCTAAATGCAGCTTATGATGTGCAAAAAGCCTGTAAAATGTATGATTTCACAATTTTTTAAATTTATTTATTTTATTTCACCTTTATTTAACCAGGTAGGCAAGTTGAGAACAAGTTCTCATTTACAATTGCGACCTGGCCAAGATAAAGCAAAACAGTTCGACACATACAACAACAGAGTTACACATGGAGTAAAACAAACAGTCAATAATACAGTATAAACAAGTCTATATACGATGTGAGCAAATGAGGTGAGATAAGGGAGGTAAAGGCAAAAAAAGGCCATGGTGGCAAAGTAAATATAATATAGCAAGTAAAACACTGGAATGGTAGATTTGCAGTGGAAGAATGTGCAAAGTAGAAATAAAAATAAATAATATAATAATAAATCAATTGCAGCAAAATGCAATATGCATAATTCTCATTTTGAAATGTTCTGAGTAGGCTCTTATCTTCATGCATTTGATGTCTCATCATCTCCAACTGCCACCATGGAGACTTTAAATTGAGTCATGGGTAACTACATACTTGGAGTTTGTCTGGAAGAGGGTGTGTCAACAGAAGTGAGTGAATGGAAAGCGAAACAGCTAATTGGGCAGATTTGTTTCCACTCAATAATGTTTTGGGTGGTTGCTGGTTTCAAGCTTCTTTCAAACTTCTAGTTGCTGTGTTTTCAAAGTTCTTCGTAGATGTATACTAGCTTTTTATTGCTGTCTAAATTGTATGTGGCTATAATCTACCACGCTAACGTTAGCCAACTGTTAAAGTACGTTCGCTATCGTCACAGAGAGTCCTGTTTGTGGTGAGAAACTGTTCTCTAATGTTATCAACTAATCTAGCTAGCTAGCTTACAAAACTATTTGTCATTTATATTTGTGTTTGGCAGCATATCATATGAATAATGATGTTACAGATAGCTACACATAGGCCTTCTCATTTCTTGTCTACTGCTAGCAAAGCATCCAGGACTTCCTGGAACTCTGAATTATTTTTAAAGGGAGCATGATTATCCACAATAGTATTGAAGACATCTTCAAAAAAGTCTCAACGCTAGATAGGGATAGCTGAAAAACAATCAAGGTCACTAAAATAAAGATCATGTAAAAAAAGCCTGTTCACTGAAGTTTTTAAAAGTTGCTCTTTGTGATTACATCAGGCTTAGATTTTTGTATTCTCACATCTCTAACATAATTCCACTTTGACCTTAATGGGTAGTGTGTGTGTGTGTGTGTGTGTGTGTGTGTGTGTGTGTGTGTGTGTGTGTGTGTGTGTGTGTGTGAGTAAGCAAGTGACAAAAAATGTCATATCAATTTTAAATTCAGGCTGTAACACAACACAATTTGTGAAAAGTTTAAGGGCAGTATCATCGGAAAACTATATAGTTAGCAGGGTGTCTACTTGTGCATTCATTTGTTTATAGTGTGAATATGACGGGTGAACATGATTGGTGAACTATCAGCTTATGGAGCACCTTAGTGACCTTAAACTCAGTCCGGGTCTCGTTCACTTGGACCTGCTGGTTCCTGTTGGTCAGAAATGCATCAAGGCACCTAATGGTAGGGTTTGACTTTCTGAGCTGATGAGGATGTATGGCAGCAAGATGTCAAATGCTGAACAAAAATTCACAAATAGCAGTGGAGCATAGGCCTTGGGGTTCTCCAGATTTTTCAGGATGAGATGCACTATGGTGAGGATTGCTTCTTCAATGCCACATTTGTATTTGGAAGCAAACTGATAGGGGTCCAACAGTGTGTTTAGGCTGATTGAAGCTTTCGCACAATGATCTTTTCAAGACACATCATTATAATGGAGGTCAGAGCAACATGTTTACAGTCTTTGTTTTCTTCAGGAGAAGGATTTGGGGAAGAGGGGTGATGATTGGGAATGCACAGACCGCTGACAGGGACCCAGTCTGGTGTAAGTTCCTATACACAAAGCATAGATGTCATCGTGGCCTGTTGCCAGTTTGCTTAAAGACTCTTGTGGCCTCTAGGGTTAAATTCTAACTTGTTAACACACTTGGCAGAGAAATAATGTCAGTCAAACTTAATGTAGAAGTCATTAAGTTAATTTGCCATTGTCTTTGTCTGTTGTGTACGGTGGTTTTCTGGTGGGAGTCATATTAGGGATGGATTTTATTGTTAACCCTTGTCCTTGAATACTCGTAATTCTAAGCTGGTTTGCTGCCCAATTCTACAAGAGTAATTATATTGAACCAAACTCAATTTTTGTCATCATCTGATGATAGTCAAATAGATGTCACGAGTTATAATAATCAAACATAGATGTATTGGTAAATGAAAAATCGGTAGGCTGTTTACTGTTGTATAATTGGGCCGCAATTATAATTAGCCTTATTCACAAAACACACTTTTATTTTAAACATCAGATGATAGCCGAAGAGACGTCATGAGTTATAGGCAATGTTCCCTCAAATGTTTTTAATCACTGAGAAAATGTCAGGTCTGCTGCGCGCAAACTTGAATGTTGTGAAAATTCTGTGCAACTTTCGGCACACATTTACTGTTAACACTGAGGCTGTACCGGCTTTAAGTTAGTTTTAACAGTGGCCAAGTAGGCTACTGAGGCAAAATGATCATATTGTAGGCCTACCAGAGTGGCCTACCATCAAAAACTATGGAGAAAATGGAAATAGCTGTTCTATCATTCAGCCTACAGTAGCAGCCAATGTGTGGTGTTCAATGTAGGTCTACATTCCAGACTTTTTAAAAAACGTGCAGAGCTTGACATTAACCTGTTTATACACTTCAGACAAGAAGGTGACTGAAAATGGTGTGTTATTTGATGCAAGAAACCACTTCATAAAATAAAATGCAATATTATTCCCATACCATTATTACAGAGAATCAGACAAATTATGCTATCCTCTGCCTATTGGCTACTTAGATGATTCAAAATACAACAGCTTTTTTTTGTCCAAAAGGGGCTATTTTACCTGACTCGCTTTTCAAAGATGTCTGGAAATGCACACATTTTGTAGGAAGCAATCACTCCTGCATTGCTGACTACAAATTATCTATAACTGGGCTAACAACTCAATATCTAGCAAAACAAATGTAAAAATGTGCACAACTCACTACATGTAGCTCCAGGTTTGATCTCAAAACAAGTGCCTCTAGTCAGGACTGCTCATGCTGTAAAAACAGGCCAGTTCAAAGTGAATGGCACAGATCTTTATATGGCAATGGTATATTTGCATATAGGCCTACTGCAGCTCTGATTGGTTATGCTGCACAGGTTTGTGTGGAGTATGGGCCTGAGTGGTGCCTGTCAATGCAATAGAATACTAGTCTGATGTGTTCTCCCTCGTGGCGCAGAGGTCTAAGGCACTGCATCTCAGTGCAGGAGGTGTTGCTATAGTGCCTGGTCCCATAGCGTGGTGCACAATTGGCCCAGCATCGTTTGGCTGGAGTAGACTGTCATTGTAAATAAGAATTGGTTCTTAACTGACTTGCCTAGTTAAATAAAATAAAAAATACAACAAAATCTCTTGCATGGTTAGTTTTGCATACTAGGTCTTGCATAGTTTTGTTTCAGTATGTTGCATTTAAAGTGGCTAATATGGTATTGATTTGATCACGACTCTCACAATAAATTTAAACATTGATAGTGTTAACTAATGGGGAAAACTCTAGATAGGTGAGTGAAGTTCAATCTCGTGCTTGTCTGCACACACTGATATTTCTTCTGTGCAGCAGTCCTGGGGGGGCATCGCACCCTGGAGCTTAGTGTTAATGGTTATAGGCCTAATAATGATGATTCATTGGTAATAAAAAAAATGTGGTAGACTATTAGGTAGGTCGAAATTACTTTACTTTCATATTTAGGCTATAAGTGAGTTGTTTGTGTGTTTTGTTAACATTCAAATGGCACAGTGTGATTCTCTATCAAGACCTGAGCTAGTGCTTTTAGCACTGTCTTATTTCACACAGTAGGGAATTTAACAACAAAAACGTGATAAGAAATTAAAAACAACAAGCTCAATCAAAACCGTTTAACCAATTACAGAGCGCGGGTGTAACACCTATCGCTGTTGATCCTCCCACTTCTGTTGACCCACCTGCTTTCAGACACACACATAAGAAATGATTTGAGAGAAGCAGCGACCCCATGAACCCAAAGGCCCTTACTGCAGCCCCACGGTGTCCATGGCGACAAAAAATAAGGGGGTTGGGCGGACGGAAAGAGACTACTTACACCCACCGGAAACCATGTCTGCAGCACCAGCAGAAATGAAATTGAACGAATCCAAATTTATTTATGTGATCACTCTAAAATTCTCGCACAAATGTATATTTGGTGCAATGAGAATCGCCCGATATACCTGCTAAACCTCTCGCCGTTATTGGATTCCGTTCAGCGATTTAGTGAAGTAGGTAGCCAAGTGTGAGTGTGTTAGAAACATCGTTGAGGTTTGTATGAGAGGAGGCAGCGGTGCAGACCCGTTCGTTTCCCATGGTCTTTTTTAAAACCTTCGTCGCCGGGCGAGAAAATACATATCTAACTAGCAAGCTAAACATGGATCAGTATCACGAGTATTCTTAAGAAATTAGCCAGTATTATTTGTCTACTCATGTCAGTAACTACAGTAGTTAACGGTTTCAGTATGCCCGATCGATGGTTTCGTTGAAGCTTGACAGTGCCTGATTGCAGGCCTGCTTTTTTTCTATCTGGAAATTTCTTGACTGGGGAAAGCCGCCCATACGGGATTTCATGACTTCCTAGCATTAGCCTTTTTCGCTGCATCCCCGACTCAAATGATGCGTGTTGTGTCGTTGCATTGATTTTGGATGATCATATCATCTACTTTTAGCATAGCATTTTATTTTTATCCAAACGGTACATTTTTATGGGATTATCGGTAAATTCGAAGCAAATATGGTGAATTGGAAGCGGCTGCTGCGGGTGTCGAACCGCTCATTTTTGGCCTTCATTTTTTTCTTCTCCATGTCTACGACTGGTCTCTACTTCATATATGTGGCTCCTGGAATAGGTGAGTTTATTATCTTAACATAAACACCTCATTTTGTGTTGTTATCCAAGCTTGTGCCAAGCAAGCTACATTGACATCAACAGGGATGCCATAGACAGTACAGTGAAACTGGGGATGCTTTCTGCCAGTTAATACTACTGTAGCTTCCTGCTAGCCTAGTTATGTTAGCCATTTAACGTTAGCCATCAGATCCGCATGCCTACAGCAGTATTCCTGTGTATATTAAGACACAGCGGAGCCGGCGGGAGATATGGCTCGGAAAACGTACCTCAATCCAGGGATGAGAAATTCCTTGTACTCGAACTGTCCCATTACATCAACTGTCACACTGATTAGATTGAACGACTAATTTAACTAGCAGTCTTTCAGTCTTCGTGGTGTAACAGTTGTGATAATGGGACAATTCGGAGTACAACGTATTTATCATCCCTGGGTTGAGGTAGGTTTGTTCTACAAGCCATATCTCGCATCGTGTCCCCGGTGTCTTAATATACACCGGAATGTTATCCGACTCTAGTTAAGCTGTAAGGAAGCCGGTCGGATCTGCTGGCTAGCTAGATAAGCTAGCTAATCGTCCAGGGATCCGTTTACAATTTATTAGGCTTAACTAGTGAACCGATTATTTATCATCTCGATATATAGCTAGATAATCATTTGGATGATTGCATGATAAATGACCTACTTTGGCCGCCTTTCCTTCCAGTTCTCCGCTGCCAATGACTGGAACGAATTGCAAAAATCGCTGAAGCTGGAGACTTGTATTTCCCTCACTAACTTTAAACATATGCTACCCGAGCATCTAACCGATCGCTGCAGCTGTACATAGCCCATCTGTAAATAGCCCATCCAATATTACTACTTCATCCCCATATTGTTTTATTTACTTTTCTGCTCTTTTGCAAACCAGTATTTCTACTTGCACATCATCTGCACATCTATCACTCCAGTGTTAATTTGCTACATTGTAAGTACTTGCTACTATGGCCTATTTATTGCCACCTCATGCCATTTGCACACAATGTGTATATACTTTTTTTTCTCTATTGTGTTATTGACTGTACCCTTGTTTATTCCATGTGTAACTCTGTGTTGTTTGTCGCACTGCTTTGCTTTATCTTGGCCAGGTTGCAGTTGTAAATGAGAACTTGTTCTCAACTAGCCTACCTGGTTAAATAAAGGTGATATCATGTTTGTTTTTATTTTTAAAAACGTGACGTTATATTGAGCTGCCATCTGGTTGCTGTAACGTTAGTCAACATTGAACAATCATGCGCTGTCTCTTCTACAAAGTGTGTCCTTGCTCAGAAACGAGCCATCTACTAATAATGTAGTAAACAAGCTAGTTTAACTAATTGAGTTATTCATTTTCTTACACGGATTTCAGAAAGGAAAGGATTTAACTGATTATTCACTAGGTCTAATTTAGTAACTTTACACAAGCAGCAATCTCGTATGAATATCTGCCATGCTGTTGAACCATGCCATGGTGGGAAGGGATATGGAGTTGCTGACAGAGCCAGCAAGTAGAGCCATATAATCAACACTGATAACCATCTAGTTGTGTGGTTTAGTAGCTAGGTAGTGTACATCTGATAGGCCTATATGTATATTCACATTAACCGAGTGAGCAAGGTAACCTAGATTAAGATCCATGTTTATGCCATTAATCCAATCAGCCAATGTTTAGTAAGATGGCAAATATGCCAGCTTTTCCCAAGTAAGTCGTGTCTTGAAACAGTTTGTTTCTTTGCTGAGCATATTAGTAGTCCCAGGGGTAAAATCCCTACAGCATATCAGCAGCTAAAATTAATTGGGCCTTTTGTCTGAAGCAACACAGGAAAAGGGTGTTAGCTTTTATTTACACATGGTTAACCAGCTGTTAGGCTTATATCTGTAGTTACAACACTGTCACTGTGAATGGTACAGTGTTTTGGCTACTGCTAGACCATAAGGATCATGCTATGGACATAGTGCTGTTCAAAGGAGGCTGGTGGGAGGAGTTATAGGAGGATGGGCTCATTGTAATGGCTGGATCAGTGGAACTGTGTCAAACTCATCAAATACATGTAAACCACATGTTTCACTCGGTTCCATTAATTTTTGTCCAGCCATTACAATGAGGAAGTCCTCCGATAGCTCCTCCCACCAGCTGCCACTAGTGCTGATATAATATACAATATTCTGCAGCACTATTTTGAACAGGACAACACAAGACAGCCAGGTGATTATCCTGGTCCCAGATTTGTTTGTTCTGTTCAGCCAATGTCCTACAATAATAACGGTAAGACTGTAATAATAATTTATTGAATGCATTAACAGAAATTACCGTTACCGAACAGACATTGTATATTAGAAATCATGTTTACCAACAGTAAATGTACTGCTGGTAATACTGGTGTTAACATCCCCACGGCCTCTGCAATGGATTAGTCCACTCAGACAGGTGTGAATCAGACAAGTGTCTCGTGTGCCATAAATCATTTTTATATATTTTCCACTGCTCCAAAAAAAACTATGTTGACCAAATGCCTAACGACCAAACAATTGACTACTGTATATACAATAGTATGTGGACACCCCTGTAAATTAGTGGATTGGGCTATTTGAGCCACTTCCATTGCTGACAGGTGTATGAAATCGAACACACCGCCATGCAATCTCCATCGACAAAGATTTGCTGTAGAGAGGCCTTACTGAAGAGCTCAGTGACTTTCACCGTGGCACCGTCATAGGATGCCTCCTTTCCAACAAGTCAGTTCGTCACATTTCTGCCTGTTAATTGGGATCTTCATGAAATGGGTTTCGATGGCCGAGTAGCTGCACACAAGCCTAAGATCACCATACACAATGCCAAGCGTTGGCTGGAGTGGTGTAAAGCTCGCTGCCATTGGACTCTGGCTCATTGGAAACAATTTCTCTAGAGTGATGAGTCACGCTTCACAATTTGGCAGTCCGACGGACGAATCTGGGTTTGGAGAATGCTACCTGTCTGAATGCATCGTGTCAACTGAGAAGTTTAGTGGAGGAATAAAAGTCTGGAGCTGTTTTTCATGGTTCGGGCTAGGCCCTTTAGTTCCAGTGTAGGGAAATCTTAACGCTACAGCATACAATGTCATTTTAAACGATTCTGTGCTTCCAACTTTTGTGGCAACAGTTTGCAGAAAGCCCTTTCCTGTTTCTGCATGGCGATACCCCTGTGTGAGGTCCATACAGAAATGGTTTGTCTAGATCTGTGTGGAAGAACTTGCCTGGCCTGCACAAAGCCCTGACCTCAACCCAATCGAACACCTTTGGGATGAATTGGAAAGCCGACTGCGAGCCAGGCCTGATTGCTCGACCACACTAATGCTGTTGTGGCTGAATGGAAGGAAGTCCCTGCAGCAATGTTCCAACATCCAGTGGAAAGCCTCCCAGAAGAGTAGTCGCTGTTATAGCACCAAAGTGGGGACCAACTCCATATTAATGGCCATTATTTAAAAAAATTATGAGATGTTCGGCTAACACGTGTCCACATACTTTTGGTCTTGTAGTGTATTTATGTAGTTGGTGCTGTGTATTACCTAATATACACTGCTCAAAAAAATAAAGGGAACACTTAAACAACACAATGTAACTCCAAGTCAATCACACTTCTGGGAAATCAAACTGTCCACTTAGGAAGCAACACTGATTGGCAATACATTTCACATGCTGTTGTGCAAATGGAATAGACAACAGGTGGAAATTATAGGCAATTAGCAAGACACCCCCAATAAAGGAGTGGTCCTGCAGGTGGTGACCACAGACCACTTCTCAGTTCCTATGCTTCCTGGCTGATGTTTTGGTCACGTTTGAATGCTGGCGGTGCTTTCACTCTAGTGGTAGCATGAGACGGAGTCTACAACCCACACAAGTGGCTCAGGTAGTGCAGCTCATCCAGGATGGAACATCAATGCGAGATGTGGCAAGAAGGTTTGCTGTGTCTGTCAGCGTAGTGTCCAGAGCATGGAGGCGCTACCAGGAGACAGGCCAGTACATCAGGAGACGTGGAGGAGGCCGTAGGAGGGCAACAACCCAGCAGCAGGACCGCTACCTCCGCCTTTGTGTAAGGAGGAGCAGGAGGAGCACTGCCAGAGCCCTGCAAAATGACCTCCAGCAGGCCACAAATGCGCATGTGTCTGCTCAAACGGTCAGAAACAGACTCCATGTGGGTGGTATGAGGGCCCGACGTCCACAGGTGGGGTTTGTGCTTACAGCCCAACACCGTGCAGGACGTTTGGCATTTGCCAGAGAACAACACTGGTGCCCTGTGCCACTGGCGCCCTGTGCTCTTCACAGATGAAAGCAGGTTCACACTGAGCACATGACAGACATGAGAGTCTGGAGACGCCGTGGAGAACGTTCTGCTGCCTGCACATCCTCCAGCATGACCGGTTTGGCGGTGGGTCAGTTATGGTGTGGGGTGGCATTTCTTTGTCTTCACAGCCCCCCATGTGCTCGCCAGAGGTAGCCTGACTGCCATTAGGTACCGAGATGAGATCCTCAGACCCCTTGTGAGACCATATGCTGGTGCGGTTGGCCCTGGGTTCCTCCTAATGCAAGACAATGCTAGACCTCATGTGGCTGGAGTGTGTCAGCAGTTCTTGCAAGAGGAAGGCATTAATGCTATGGACTGGCCTGCCTGTTCCCCAGACCTGAATCCAATTGGGCACATCTGGGACATCATGCCTCGCTCCATCCACCAACGCCACGGTGCACCACATACTGTCCAGGAGTTGGCGGATGCTTTAGTCCAGGTCACCATAATTTGCAAATAAATTCATTAAAAATCCTACAATGTGCTTTTTTTCTTGATTTAAAAAAAAAAAAATTCCTAATTTTGTCTGTCATAGTTGAAGTGTACCTATGATGAAAATTACAGGCCTCTCTCATCTTTTTAAGTGGGAGAACTTGCACAATTGGTGGCTGACTAAATACTATTTTGCCCCACTGTATATAACGTAAGTGATGACGCCACTAAAAATACAGCACTATAAAGAACAAAAGCAGAATTACTAAGCGCACTCTTCCAACAACTAAACAAGTTGAGCAGTCATTTGAAAGAGTAAGAACATTTCAGCAAGACAACTCAAATGCGAAACCCATTAACGCCAAGATAAAGGAATTCATTATGCTATGGGCGTCACGACCGACATTTGGACCAGCGACGTCAGCCCCATGAGCATTCTGAGTATGATGGCACAGTGTGTGACAAGGATTACATACTGAGGAAAGCCATATTGCATGCTCAAGAATGTGCTGGTTCTCATACCACTGCTGCCATTTCAATGGCATTTTGAGAACATGTTTGAAACTTGGAGACATGAACACACTCCTAGCGCCATTCGAACAACTGACTTGAGAAATAAGCTAATCAACTGCATCTGCAGCAGGCTTTATTCCGTTTGTCAATGCATTGAAACGCCTGCTCAACAAAACTGCCGCAACTTAGAAATGTACTCGATGCTGTGAACAAGCGATTCGGTGGTGTTCTCTCTGAGCCTCTTTACTGTGCTCGATGCTAGGTACAAGGACCGCTACTTCGATGCAGACAAGAAACAGGGTTTACGTGAAATGTTACAGACACAACTGGACAAGATGGAAACGGACACAGTGACAGTGGGCACCGAGGAAGAGAGGCCACGGACAGACTGAAACTTCACTGCTTGACAGGTGTGATGAAATCTTGGTTGAGAATGAAACGACGGAACAAATTAACAATGAAACGGCAAGTAAGTGAAATGAATAGGTTTGGATTGGATTGTTTTGCTGGTATTTTATTAGGATCCCCATTAGCTGTTGGTAAAGCAGCAGTTATTCTTCCTGGGGTCCACACAAAACATGAAAAATAATACAGAATGACATTAATACAGAATATCATTAGACAAGAACAGCTCAAGGACAGAACTACATTAATTTTGAAAAAGGCACACGTAGCCTACATACCAACGCATACACGCAAACTATCTAGGTCAAATAGGGGAGAGGCGTTGTGCTGCGAGGTGTTGCTTTCTCTGTTTTTTGAATCCAGGTTTTCTGTTTATTTGAGCAATATGAGATAGAAGGAAGTTCCATGCAATAAGGGCTCTATATAACGCTGTACGTTTTTCTTGAATTTGTTCTAGACTTGGGGACTATGAAAAGACCCCTGGTGGCATGTCTGGTGGGTTAAGTGTCTGTGTCAGAGCTGTGTGTAAGTTGACTATGCAAACGATTTGGGATTTTCAACATATTAATGTTTCTTGCAGTCAGTTTCTCCTCAACTCTTAGCCAAGAGAGACTGGTATGCATCGTATTAATATCAGCCCTCTGATTATAATGAAAAGCAAAACGTGCTACTCTGTTCTGGGCCCGCTGCAGCTTAACTAGGTCGTTCCTTGCAGCACTGGACCACACGAATGGACAATAATCATGCTTTGTTTAATGCCAGTGGCAGGTCGTTGGTAAAAATAGAAAAGAGGGCCTAGAGAGCTGCCCTCGGGTACACCACACTTTACATGTTTGACATTCGAGACGCTTCCATTAAAGAAAACCCTTTTGTGTTCTATTTGATGGATAGCTCTGAATCCACGATATGGTAGAGGTTGAAAAGCCATAACATGTTTTTTTTTCAACAGCAGTTTATGGTCAATAATATCAAAGGCTGGACTGAAATCTAACAGTACAGCTCCCACAATCTTCTTACTATCAATTTATTTCAACCAATCATTAGTCATTTGTGTCTGTGCAGTACATGTTGAGTGCCCTTCTCGAAAAGCACGCTGAAATTGTTGTTAATTTGGTTACAGAGAAATAACATTTTATTTGGTGAAACACATTTTCCCAACAGTGTGCTAAGAGTTGGCTGCAAGCTTAAAGGTCTGCTGTTAGAACCAGTAAAGGCCGCTTTACCACTCTTGGGTAGCATCATTACTTTGGCTTCCCTCCAGGCCTGAGGATAAAGACTTTTCTCTAGGCTCAGATGAAAATATGACAGATGGGAGTGGCTGTAGAGTCAGCCACCACCGTTTGCCCACTTTGCCACTGAAATAATCATTCAAATAATTGGCAACATCAAATGGTTTTGTGATGAATAATCCATCTGATTCGATGAAAGATGGAATTGAATTTGTCTTTCTGCCCATCATTTTAATTTAAACTACTATTTTTTTTGTTTTTTTCTCCATTATTCTTGATATCATTGATCTTGGCTTCATAATAAAGTTTCTTCTTTTTGTGGAGTTTAGTCATATAATTTCTCAATTTGCATTAAGTAAGCCAGTCAGATGTACAGCCAGGCTTATTAGCCAATCATTTTGCCCCATCTCTTTCAACCATACAGTTTTTCAGTTCCTCATAAATCCATGGAGCCTTAAGTTCCAACAATCAGTTTCTTAACAGGTGCATGTTTATTAATAATTGGAAGAAGCAATTTCATAAATTCAACCCTTGCAGCTTCTGGATGCTCCTCATTAATCACATCAGACCAACAAATATTTTTAACATCATCCACGTAAGAGTCGCAGCAAAATCTTTTGTATGATCTCTTGTACACTTTTAGGCCCAGCTGTTGGAACTTTGGCTTTCCTGGATATAGCCACTATATTGTGATCACTGCATCCAACAGGTACGGATATACAGTTGAAGTCGGAAGTTTACATACACTTATGTTAGTCATTAATACTCATTTTTCAACCACTCCACAAATTTCTTGTTATCAAACTATCGTTTTGGCAAGTCGGTTAGGACATCTACTTTGCATGACACAAGTAATTTTTCCAACAATTGTTTACAGATTATTTTACTTCTAAATCATTGTATCACAATTCGTGTGGGTCAGAAGTTTACATACACTAAGTTGACTGTGCCTTTAAACAGCTTGGAAAATTCCAGAAAATGATGTCATGGCTTTAGAAGCTTCTGTTAGGCTAATTGGCATAATTTGTCAATTGGAGGTGTACCTGTGGATGTATTTCAAGGCCTACCTTCCAACTCAGCCACTCCAGTTTTTTCCATTTATTCTTTTCAACATTCTTCAAGCTCTGTCAAGTTGGTTGTTGATAATTGCTAGACAGCCATTTTCAAGTCTTGCCATAGATTTTCAAGTAGATTTAAGTCTAAATTTACTAGACCACTCAGGAATATTCAATATATATATTTGGCCATATGTTTTAGGTTATTGTCCTGCTGAAAAGTGAATTGGTCTCCCATTGTCTGTCGGAAAGCAGACTGGACCAGGTTTTCCTCTAGAATTTTGCCTGTGCTTAGCCCCATTATTTATTTATATATATATATATATATATATATATACAAAAAAACTCCCTAGTCCTTGCCTATGACCAGCATAACCATAACATGATTCAGCCACCACCGTGCTTGAAAATATGAAGTGGTACTCAGTGATGTGTGGTTGGATTAGCCTCAAACATAATGCTTTGAGTTCAGGACATGATGCCATTTTTTTATTTGTCACATTTTTAGCAGTTTCACTTTAGCGCCTCATTGCAAACAGGATGAATGTGTTCTGGTCAGGCTTGCTTCTTTTTATTTAGGTATTCATACACCATCCACGTGTAATGAATAACTTCTCCACCCTCAAAGACTTCATTTTTTCCCGCTCTACCAATAGATTCCCTTCTTTGCGAGGCAATAGAAAACTTCCCTGGTTTTTGTGGTCGAATCTGTGTTTTTAAATTCAGTGCTTGACTAAAAGGGCCTTACAATTTTCTGTATGTGTACGGTACAGAAATGAGGTAGTCATTCAAAAATCATGTTAAAGACTATTGTTGCACACAGTGAGTCCATGCAACTTATGTGACTTGGTAAGCACATTTTTACTCCTGAACTTATTTAGGCTTGCAATACCCAAGGGGTTGAATACTTACACATTCAAGATAGTTCAGCTTTTTAATTGATTAGTCAAATTCAAAATACCACTTTGACATTGTGGGCTATTGTGTGGAGACCACAACATCTCAATTTAATCCATTTTAAAATGCAAGCTGTAACACAACGCAATGTGGAGAAGTGTGACTACTTTCTGAAGGTACTGTATGCTATCAACATACACAAACAAAATCAATCTAGTTTACTTACTTTGCTAGCTAGAAAGAAATTGCCACATTAATTCAGAAAGGAAGAGGGATCGCTAGCTATATAGCAAGCTAAGGTTAGCAGCTGCATCACCAACAAGAAGCAACTGTGACAACATTGATCCTAAGATCACAGAATAAACGTTCCAATTGAGCAAAATCCACAATCCACCCCTCCAAAGAAAACATGGCTCTGGGGCTTCTCCGAAATGTCCCCAGCCTGGCCGCAAAGCGCAGCCCCTTGAACTTTCTCTGTACAGTGAATCTCTGTTGCAGCCAGGCCTGAAATTTCGTGATTTGAGGGCATGGCCATTTGGCCTTTTAGAACTGCCCAATCTGCCAGGGCTCCAAGGCCATCTTGCTTGTGCACTAAGTCCATTAACCAAAATAGGCCATTTTTAAATGGATTTGAAAACTCGAAAACAAGCAATTCTCTTAAGGGAAAACACAAGTATATGTGAATGTACATAAATAATTGGCCTACATGTCGAGGTGTAAGTTATAGCCGATGCTGACATGAAGAATGTGCCTGAAAATCCACACTTTAATGAGACTTAATTACACGTGTGTGTGTGTATACAGTTGAAGGCGGAAGTTTACATATACCTTAGCTAAATACCTTTAAACTCAGTTTCACAATTCCTGACATTTAATCCTAGTAAAAATTCCCTGTCTTAGGTCAGTTAGGATCGCCACTTTATTTTAAGAATGTGAAATATCAGAATAATAGTAGAGAGAATGATTTATTTATTTAATCACATTCCCAGTGGGTCAGAAGTTTACATACACTCAATTAGTATTTGATAGCGTTGCCTTTAATAACTTTGGTGAATTTTGGCCCATTCCTCCTGATAGAGCTGATGTAACTGAGTCAGGATTGTAGGCCTCTTTGCTCGCACATGCTTTTTCAGTTCTGCCCACACATTTTCTATGGGATTGAGGTAAGGGCTTTGTGATGGCCACTCCAATACCTTGACTTTGCTGTCCTTAACTTCACTCGGGTAGGGGGCAGCATTCAGATTTTGGATGAAAAGCGTGCTCAAATTAAACTGCCTGCTACTCAGTCCCAGAAGATAGAATATGTATATAATTAGTAGATTTGGATAGAGAACGCTCTGAAGTTCCCAAAACTGTTAAAATAATGTCTGTGAGTATAACAGAACTGATATGGCAGGTGAAAATCCAACCAGGAAGTACTATTATTTTGAAAGGCTGTTATTTTGAAAGGCCTATTGACGAAGCTTTTGTCCGGTTGAAATATTATTGATTTATTTATGACAAAAACAACCGAAGGATTGATTTTAACTTAAGGTATAGGGGGCAGTATTTTCACTTTTGTATAAATAGCGTGCCCAATTTCAACTTCCTGCTACTCATGCCAATAATATAAGATATGCGTATTATTAGTAGATTTGGATAGAAAACACTCTGAAGTTTCTAAAACTGTTTGAATCATGTCTGTGAGTTTAACAATACATTTGTTGTGGTTGAAAAATGAGTTTTACTGACTCCAAAACTATGTAAACTTCCGACTTCAACTGTATATGTATCTCTATCTTAGCAAAAAAAAGAAACGTGGCCAGAAACAAAGCACTTTCTTCTGAAACTCGTCAGTCTATTCTTGTTTTGAGAAATGAAGGCTATACCATGCATGAAATTGAAGATCTCGTACAACACTGTGTACTACTTCCTTTACAGAACTGCGCGTACTGGCTCTAACCAGAATAGAAAGATTGGGAGGCCCCAGTACACACCTGAGCAAGAGGACAAGTACATTAGTGTCTATTTTGAGTCCTCAACTGGCAGCTTCCTTAAATAGTACCCGTAAAACACCAGTCTCAACGTCAACAGTGAAAAGGCGACTCCGGGATGCTGGCCTTCTAGGCGGAGTTTCAAAGAAAAAGCCATATGTCGGACTGTCCAATAAAAAGAAAACATTAAGATGGGCAAAAGAACAGACACTGGACAGAGGATCTCTGCCTAGAAGGCCAGCATCCCGTAGTTGCCTCTCCACTGTTGACTTTGAGACTGTTTTTTTTGTGTTCATATTTTCAGTTTGGAACCTTTCTGTTTAGGGGGGTGATAGGCTAGTCTAACCACTTTTAAACGGCACTAGCAGTTCGCAAAGTAGCTTAGGCGAATAGTAGACTGGACGCAATTATTCCAAAACTGCAGCTCATTGTTGGAACATGTATTTTCCTACTTCAATCAGTCCATTTTGAATTTGTGATAAAACTCGTCATTTTGCAAGGAATGTAAATTGTGTATCCCACCGTTTTTTCTAGTCTGTTATTTCTGTAGGTCTAACAGGAGCTTGTGTGTGTACTCAGCACGGGTGTGTAGAGGGAGCGGTCAGAACACATATTAGTGAGTGTGGCATTGAGGAGGAAGGGAATTTGGGGAAAAGTGATGCTTGGTTTCTTTTTTGTTGTGCCCCGCAAAAGCACATGCAATGGAACAAAACTTTTTTTCTTTTTCGGGACAAGCCACAAAGCACATCTACCAAGTAGTTTTACTGTATTTTCATTTTTTTTTCCATCTCTGGTTAAAAATGTTGTTTTGAGTACTGGAACAGACATTTATTTGCGTTCTAAGTTGAAATAACATTGCCTTGTAATTCCGTTACCAAAAGACCACGAATCTTTATGATATTTTCTCTTCTCTTCGTCGTGAGGGACGATACTGAAAGTTCACAGAAGTGATTAAAACCTGTAATTCTGTTACCGTAATTGAATTATGGAAAAATGTGTAATGTAATTACGGCAATTAAGCTACAATGGGAAATCCTAGTACTGACAAAACACAGTTGGGTCACCTGCTACTGTCCTGCCTTCCACTATAGCACACTTATGTTCAGCTCATAATGTTTTTTTGTTCAAAGCAAGACTGAAATAGTCTGGACAACCTCTCAGGCTTCCTCTCGCTCTGACGCTCTCTCTCTCGAATGTCTCTTACTAACACCTACCATGACGCGTACCACCTATCCTTTTTCCATTTACTGTAACAAGCATCCTCACCCACTGAGCACTGACCAACATCAAATGATATTAGTCACATGCGCGGAATACAACCGGTGTAGACCTTACAGTGAAATGCTTACTTACGAGCCCCTAACCAACAATGCAGTTAATTTAAAAAACAACAACATACGAATAAGAAAAAGAAGTAACAGGTAATTAAAGAGCCGTAGTAAAATAACAATAGTGAGACTATATACAGGGGGGTACCGGTACAGAGTCAATGTGTGGAGGCATCGGTTAGTTGAGGTAATATATACATGTAGGTGGAGTTATTAAAGTGACTGCATAGATGATAACAACAGAGTAGCAGTGGTGTAAAAGAGGGGGCGTGGGCAATAAAAGTTGACCATTTTTAAATCCTTCCTCTGACACTGCCTGGTGTAGAGGTCCTGTGTGGCAGGAAGTTTGGCCCCAGTAACGTTCGCACTGCCCTCTGTAGTGCCTTGCGGTCGGAGGCCGAGCAGTTGCCATACAAGGCAGTGATGCAACCAGTCAGGATACTCAACGTCCATGGATGTTGAAATTTGGTCACTCCGCCCTGGCAGGACCAAATCTGAACCAATCATCTATGTCTGTTTCGCAAGTTTGGAAAGTACAATACAGTAGAGTACAGAACAGTAGAGTAAAGCACACGAGTGCAGTATAATGCACTGTACTGTGCTGTACTCTGTGTTCAAACTTGTGAAACATAGATGTCCGTGATTGGGTTCAGATTTGGTCTGGTCCAGACCAACCAAATGTGGTCTCTTGTATCCTGAATAGTTACAAAGGTAGAAATATACATCACAATGAAGAACATTTTTATTCATATCCATAATAATGTTTTCTCTATAGTATTGATCAGGGACCCATGATGTTATTCCGTAACCATAATTATGTTACTGTATCTAAGTCCACTTCATATACTGTAGTTCAATAACCAGAATATATATATATATATATATAATATATATATTTTTTTTAACTCAAGGTGTCACGTCATAGCTGACACCACATTCTTTTTTCAGATATCGTTGAATCTTAATTCGGAGCAGATATTCTTTGGAAAATGTGATCTCAAATTATTTTACCATAATTCTGTTACCAGACTTTGCATCTGCACAGTTCTTCCAGTAAAGATGTTTTGTTTGTTCAAAACAGTCCTGTTCAAATGCGTAGAGTTATGCAACAACTATTTTATAAAAGGTTTATTTATTAGTAAACATTTGTAGGCTTTTCATTTCACTTTGACATTATGGAGCATTTTGTGTAGACCAATGACAAAATGACAATCTTATTTCAATCTGACTTTGTAATACAACAAAATGTGAAAAAAATCCAGGGGGTGAATACCCACTGTACAAATAAACACATTTTAAAGTGCTTGAAAAGCAAAACAAACATTAATTAAAGTATGAACGACATGAGTATAGGTTTGAACTTAAGAAGTTTTGAGTAGTGCGATCCTCTAACAGATGGCGAGACAGTCAAGCACAAGGCTTGAGCAGAGGGAGGTTCAGGTGGTCAACAGGGGGAGCTGAGCAGCCAGATCAGGTCTTCTGGGCGTGGGCAGGTACAGACCTACCAAAATAAAGGAAACACCAACGTTATGTCTGAATAGGGTATTGGGCCACCACGAGCGAGAACCGCTTCAATGCACCATGGCATAGATTCTACATGTCTGGATCTCTATTGGAGGGATCCGACACCATTCTTCCACAAGAAATTCCATCATTTGGTGTTTTTGTTGACGGCTCCAGATTCTCCCATAAGTTTAATTGGGTTGATATCTGGGGACTGAGACGGCCATTGCATATGGTTTACATCATTTTTATGCTCATCAAACCGTTCATTGACCACTTGTGCCCTGTGGATGGGGGCATTGTCATCCTACGGGGGTATAGCCACTATAACCAAAATAATGGCCTGCCGAGCATTTTATACATGACCCTAAGCATGATGGGATGTTAATTTACTCAGGAACCACACCTGTGTGAAGCACCTGCTTTCAATATACTTTGTATCCCTCATTTACTCAAGTGTTTCCCTTATTTTGGCAGTTACCTGTCGCTCAAGGCATCTCGCCCTCCACATCTCCACAGCGTAGCTATGTGACACAACTGTCTGAGAACAAAAACAAATTTCAAATGTATGTCCTTCAACCAGTACTAGAAAGATTAGGACTAGATTGTTTTGTTTTTGGTAACATCAAAAAGGTAAACCACTGCCAGCTATATGTGTAGTATAGTAGACAGACATGGGAAAATACCATTTAATATAGGTCTAGTAATATCTGAGAAGGTCTGGAGAATGCGTTTTCATCCTCTGAGCTGTCGAACACCAGCTTTCTTTTTCATATCCTGTGGAAGTCCCATAGGTTATCCTCTATTTAATATCCCATATTATTCCTGAGTATCTGTTTTTTAATATCAGATGTGTATGTCCAGTATCTGAGACAGTGTCACTATGTAGGCTAACAAGATGATAATGCTGGATTATATGGTCAATTGGTCAGTCATTATTAGTCAGATTTGGTCAGTCATTATTAGTCAGATATGGTCAGCACAGAGAGCGTGGTGTATGATGACACACACACAACTTCTCATCGGGAGTGTGTGTCTGTGTGACAGTGGACTGTTATGTAAAGCAATGCAAAAGCAGTGTGGTACCACCCAAGTTGTGGTGAAAGGGCACAGCACTGACCCTGATATGCAAATGTTAGGTGATTCAGACTCTGAGATTGGCCTACCTGTCCAATCTAATAATTTTATTGTAATACTCTATTGTTAAATCTGATTCGGTCTCTAATAACAGTAACAAGGGGATATTGGCTTTATGCTGTTGCTGGGATACAGGCTAGTCAGATATGTTGGTTGGAATCTGGTTATTTAGCCTCAGAAGGCTTCTCAAAACTAGGCTTCTGTGAATGTATTAGTTGGTAGAGCTGGACAATATGGACAAAATATATTACTATTTATTTTTTTAATACATTTGACAGTATGACTATTTAGTTGTTAAATAATAAAATTTCTAAATATGCCTTGAGTAGTTCATGACCCAAGGGTGGCAACACACACATTATGTGATTTCAATGGGGGCTTTCTCCATTTATACTCCCAACAAAAATAATTTTCTTATTTCCACACTGTGCCACGCGTCATGATATGGGCCAAATCTAGTCCTAGTTTAATTAATTGGTGAACTTTTGGAATCTTGGAAATATAACAATTCTAATTATATAGTAGGCAGGACCTAGAATACATTGTTGTTTGACATGACAATGAATTAATAAGCCAGGGAGGAATTATTGACAGAGTAGGAACCAAAGTGTTGGTCAGTGTTTCCAGGGGACCCTAATTAGATATTAGATCACAAGTTTTGTTGGCTCGCTAGCTAAACAACATAATCATGCTTAGCCTATTCCTCTCTGATAAGCATGTTTGTGCAACTGTATCTTATCTAGGCAATGGTACCAGGCAGTTTTAGCTAGCTAGTTACGGCTACTCTGACTCTTAGTACATTTAGCAAGCCAGCTAGCTAGCGATTAGCATTAGCGGCTAAGTAATTTTAGCAACACATTGCTAAGAAAAAAACAAAACTAGCAGACAGTAGTTACACAAATGAATAGTGTAATTATGTAAGACTTGTGGAAGCAGCATGTCACCAACATTGTTGCATCCATCTGACCATTCAGAATGAACGGCAAGTTGTCAAGCAACTACTATCTCCTTGAGAGTCAGGGCTTGGTGTGGTTAGCAGCATGCAGGAGGATAGGGAGAGATATGACTCAGTAGAAAATGGGGTAAAAAATGATATTCTACACGCCGGAGTTGCACATCACATTTAACAAAGCAAACATTGAAATACCATTATAGAAAGTAAAGTAAAAACTCATACCGGTACGTGCGTCAGTACCGGTATATTGGAAAATACGGTGTACTGCCCAGACCTGTTAGTTGGTGTTTCAGTGTAATGGACTCTTAAGTGCTTGACCGGTCCTCTGTAATGGTTGATAGATCAGATGGTGTGCGGGGCTGGGAGTGTGTGGTGTCTGTGTGTGAGTTTGTGTAATTTTATTTGGTGCCTGTGTTCGTCATTGATGAGATGGGTGTGTGAGTTGATGAGATGCGTGAGTGTGTAAACTGATGAGGTGTGTAACTTTAGCTGATGAAGTGTGTGTGCCCTGGCTGTTTTGCTGCAGTAGTGGTAAATGTTAAATTAATCCGAGCCCCTAGCAGCCTCTAGGCTGGGAGTGGGACTGAGGACTGCGTCCTGAATAGACAACTTTTGACTGGGGCCTATAGGGTGAGGTGCGCTATATAAGGAATAGGTCTCTATTTAGGACGTAGCCAGAGACCGGGATTTCCTGCCGCTTATCTCGCCTCCCTGTGTCTCATCACTGTTAGCTGCTAGGACGGAGTTAAACAGTGGCATTGGGTGTCAGCTGAGGTTGTTCCTTTATGGCCAAGAGACTGGGGGAGGGAAAGCTTTTACGCTGACGACATGAGCAGTCAGCAAATTTACTGTTGTGGACTGGTACGTGAGGGGGGTGTAATTGAACCAGTCAGACTAAAGTGATTGCACTCTCTTTCCTATGTCTCTCTCCCTCCTTTTCCTCACCCTCCCGCTCTCCCTGTCTCAATCACTCTCTCCAGCCAACACCTACTTCTTCATGGTGCAGGCCCAGGGCATCATGTTGAGGGATAATGTGAGGACCATTGGTCAGATGATCAGACTCTACACCAATAAGAACAGTACTCTCAACGGCACAGGTGAGTTTGGTAGGAGGTGAGCCAGACGGGGTCTCCAATCTTAGGAGGGTAGTAGACAAGACAGCACTTTAACCAACATGACACGATGGGCAGCCAAAAATCACAAGATTGGCCCTTGCTCAAATTCTGAAAATCAAATAAAATGTTATTGTTCACATACACATGGTTAGCAGATGTTAATGAGTGTAGCAAAATGCTTGTGCTTCTAGTTCCGACAGTGCATTAATATCTAACAAGTCATCTTAACAATTCCACAACAACTACCTAATACACACATCTAAAGGGATGAAATAAGAATATGTACATATATGAATGAGTGATGGCTGAGCGCCGTAGGCAAGATGTAATAGATGGTATAAGATACTGTATATACTCATATACAGATGAGCAATGTAAGATGCATTGTTAAAGTGGCATTATTTAAAATGACTAGTGATCCATTTATTAAAGTGGCCAATGATTTGAGTGTGTGTAGGCAGCAGCCTCTGAGTTAGTGATTGCTGTTTAACAGTCTGATGCCCTTGAGATGGAAGCTGTTTTTCAGACTCTCGGTCCCAGCTTTGATGCACCTGTACTGACCTCGCCTTCTGGATGGTAGCGGGGTGAACAGGGAGTGGCTCGGGTGGCTGTTGTCCTTGATGATCTTTTTGGCCTTCCTATGACATCGGGTGCTGTAGGTGTCCTGGAAGGCAGGTAGTTTGCCCCTCCTGATGCGTTGTGCAGACCGCACCAACCTCTGGAGAGCCTTGCAGTTGAGGGAGGTGCAGTTGCCGTACCAGGCTGTGCTACAGCCCGACAGGATGTTCAATTGTGCGTCTGTCAAAGTTTTGTGTTTTTAAGTGACAAGCCAAATTTCTTCAGCCTTCTGAGGTTGAAGAGGTGCTGTTGCACCTTCTTCAACACAGTCTGTGAGTGGACCGTTTGTCTGTAATGTGTATGCTGAGGAACTGTGGATAGTGAGGTGCTTCCTCTGCCATCTCCTTTGTTTTGTTGCCGTTGAGTGAGAGGATGTTTTCCTGACACCGCACTCAGTGTGCCCTCACCTCCTCCCTATAGGTTGTCTCGTTGATGGTAGTCAAGCCCACTACTGTGGTGTTGTCTGCAGAGAGCGGGGGAGGGCCTTGTATGCATTGCGGAAGTTAGGGTGGTAGTGGTCCAGTGCACTGCCCACAGGAGTGCTGCAATCATTATGTTGATAGAATTTAGGTAGCCTTGTTCTCAAGTTTGCTTTGTTAAAATCCCAAGCTACAATAAATGCAGCCTCAGGATATATGTTTTCCAGTGAAGTTCCTTGAGGGCCGTTGTGGTATCTGCTTGAGTGGGGGATATGCACAGCTGGGATTATAACTGACAATAATTCTCCTTGGTGATAATATGGTCGGCATTTGATTTTCAAGGAATTATAGGTGTGGTGGACAGGGATTCTTTAGTTCCTGTATGTTATTTGTATTTACTATGGATCCCCATTAGCTTCTGCCAAAGCAGCAGCTACTCTTCCTGGGGTCCAGCAAAATTAAGGCAGTTTATGATTACACCATGAGTCGTTAATCATGAAGCACACACCCCCGCCCTTCTTCTTACCAGAGAGATGTTTATTTCTGTTGGCGTGACGCATGGAAGAAACCCGGTGGCTGTACTGACTCCAACAACATCCAAAGAGAGCCATGTTTCCATGAAACGGAGAATGCTACAATCTCTGTCTCTCTGGAAGGCAACCCTTGTCCTAATTTCGTCCACCTTGTTGCCTGGAGTCTGGACATTGGCGAGTAATATACGGAAGCGTTGGGTGGTGTGCACGCTTTCGAAGTCTGACCAGGAGGCTGCTCCGTCTACTTCTGCGGCGATGTTGTTTTGGGTCGCCTTCTGGGATTAGATCCAATTTCCAGAGTGGAGGTCCGAACAAAGGATCTGCTCCGGGAAAGTCGTATTCCTGGGCGTAAAGTTGGTAAGTTGACGTCGCTCTTATATCCAATAGTTCATCCTGGCTGTATGTAATAGCACGTAAGATTTTCTGGGCTAAAAATGTAGGAAATAATACATAAACACTACTGCATAATTTCCTAAGGACTCGAAGCGAGGTGACCATCTCTGTCGGCGCCATCTTGCCAAGTACTAAAGGGACTGCTGTTGCTACTATTTTCCTTCTGAGGTTCTTGTGATTTTTGGCTGGACTTTGTCACGTTGGTCTAACTGCTGTCCACTCCCCTCCACCTCCTGTCTTAACCAGCATTACTCTCTTACCAAAAAAAGGAAAGTCAATGTCCATTAAATACCCTACTAATTTTTTCAGACAGTGAAGTTAACTTTTAATTTGGCTCTATACTCCAGCATTTTGGATTTCAGATTGAATGTTTCATGTGAGGCAACAGTACATAATGTCACCTTTTAATTTGAGGGTATTTTCATACATATCTGTTTTACCGTTTTAGAAATGAAAGCACTATCTACCCCCCCCCAAAAAAGTCAATCAATTGAAATAAATTAATTTGGCCCTAATCTATGGATTTCACATGACTGGGTAGGGGTGCAGCCATGGGTGGCCCTTATAGGGCATAGGCCCATCCACTGGGGAGCCAGGCCCAGCCACAAAAGGGCTTTATTACAGAAAAATACTCCTCTGTAGGCACATCAAGCTTGTTGGATGCAAATATTTTTATTTAACTAGGCAAATCAGTTAAGAGCTAATTCTTATTTACAATGAGGGCCAAACCCAGACTAACCTGGACCAATTGTGCGCTGCCCTGTGGGACTCCCAATCACGGTGATACACCCTGGATTCGAACCAGGTACTGCAGTGAAGCCTCTTGCACTGAGATGCAGTGTCTTAGACCACTGCCCCACTTGGGAGCAATATAATATATTGTCATTTTGGAGACACTGTTATTGTAAATAAGTATAGAATATGTTTCTGAGCACTTCCTACAGTGGGGAGAACAAGTATTTGACACACAGCCGATTTTGTAGGTTTCCCTACTTACAAAGCATGTAGAGGTCTGTAATTTTTTATCACAGGTACACTTCAACTGTGAGACGGAATCTAAAACAAAAATCCAGAAAATCACATTATGATTTTTAAGTAAGTAATTAGCATTTTATTGCATGACATAAGTATTTGATCACCTACCAACCAGTAAGAATTCCGGCTCTCACAGACCTGTTAGTTTTTCTTTAAGAAGCCCTCCTGTTCTCCACTCATTACCTGTGTTAACTGCACCTGTTTGAACTCGTTACCTGTCTAAAAGACACCTGTCCACACACTCAATCAAACAGACTCCAACCTCTCCACAATGGCCAAGACTAGAGAGCTGTGTAAGGACATCAGGGATAAAATTGTAGACCTGCACAAGGCTGGGATGGGATACAGGACAATAGGCAAGCAGCTTGGTGAGAAGGCAACAACTGTTGGCGCAATTATTAGAAAATGGATGAAGTTCAAGATGAAGGTCAATCACCCTCGGTCTAGGGCTCCATGCAAGATCTCACCTCGTGGGGCATCAATGATAATGAGGAAGGTGAGGGATCAGCCCAGAACTACACGGCAGGACCTGGTCAATAACCTGAAGAGAACTGGGACCACAGTCTCAAAGAAAACCATTAGTAACACACTACGCCATCAGGAATTCAAATCCTGCAGCGCACGTAAGGTCCCCCTGCTCAAGCCAGCGCATGTCCAGGCCCGTCTGAAGTTTGCCAATGACCATCTGGATGATCCAGAGGAGGAATGGGAGAAGGTCATGTGGTCTGATGAGACAAAAATAGAGCTTTTTGGTCTAAACTCCACTTGCCGTGTTTGGAGGAAGAAGCATGAATACAACTCCAAGAACACCATCCCAACCGTGAAGCATGGAGGTGGAAACATCAGTCTTTGGGGATGCTTTTCTGCAAAGGGAACAGGACGACTGCACCGTATTGAGGGGAGGATGGGATGGGGCCATGTATCACAGGATCTTGGCCAACAACCTCCTTCCATCAGTAAGAGCATTGAAGATGGGTCGTGGCTGGGTCTTCCAGCATGACAGCGACCCGAAACACACAGCCAGGGGAACTAAGGAGTGGCTCTGTAAGAGAGCTTCTCAAGGTCCTGGAGTGGCCTAGCCAGTCTCCAGACCTGAACCCAATAGAGAATCTTTGGAGGGAGCTGAAAGTCCGTATTGCCCAGCGACAGCACCGAAACCTGAAGGATCTGGAGAAGCTCTGTATTGAGGAGTGGGCAAAAAATCCCTGCTGCAGTGTGTGCAAACCTGGTCAAGAACTACAGGGAACGTATGATCTCTGTAATTGCAAACTTAGGTCTCTATACCAAATATTAAGTTCTGCTTTTCTGATGCATCAAATACTTATGTCATGCAATAAAATCCAAATTAATTACTTACAAATCATACAATGTGATTTTCTGGATTTTTAGTTTCTGTCTCTCACAGTTGAAGTGTACCTATGATTAAAAAAAATACAAACCTCTACATGCTTTGTAAGTAGGAAACACTGCCGATTTTGCAGGTTATCAAATACTTGTTCTCCCCACTGTATATTGTGGATGCTCGCATGATAATCATGAATGAATTGTGAATAATGGAGTGAGAAAGTCAGAGGCATAAATAGAATACACTCCCATGTTATTGGTAATCGTGAGATGTTAAGATGTCTTGGGGCAGTATGATCTTTGTGCCTCTAACTTTCTCACTCATCATTCAAGATTATATGTAATCTTGGTAGCATCCACATGAATGTAGAAATGTTCAGAAACATATTCTTATTTACAATATAAATGACTCCAAAATTACAAAATACACGATTTAACAGTCATTTCTATTGGCCACAACATAATCTGAAATACAATCTGTAAATGCACCCAACAAGATTGTAGAGTCACCAGCTTGATGTAATCATTGTGCTAGGTATTTGGGATCAAATACAAAACTTTTGACTTCTTAAAACACACAAACAGTGCCTTCGGAAAGTATTCAGACTCCTTGACTTTTTCAACTTGTTACGTTCTAGCCTTGTTCTAAAATGGGTTAAGTTAACATGTTTCCTCATCAATCTACACACAATACCCCATAATGACAAAGCTAAAACTGGTTTTTAGACATTTTTGCAAATGTATTAACGATAAAAAAATTATACTTTATTTACAAAAGTATTCAGACCCTTTCTTATGAGACTCAAAATTGAGTTGAGGATGCATCTTGTTTATATTAATCATCCTTGATGTTTTTACAAATTGTAGTCCACCTGTTGTAAATTATATTGGTTGGACATGATTTGGAAAGGCACACACCTGTCTATAAGGTCCCACAGTTGACTGTGCATATCAGAGCAAAAACAAAGCCTCGAAGTCAAAGGAATTGTCTGTAGAGCTCCGAGACTAGACTGTGTCGAGGCACTGATCTGGGCAAGGGTACCAAAACATTTCTGTAGCATTGATGGTCCCCAAGAACACAGTGGCCTCCATCATTCTTAAATGGAAGAAGTTTGGAACCACCAAGAGTCTTCCTTGAGCTGGCTGGCAGGCCAAACTGAGCAATCGGGGGAGAAGGGCCTTGGTCAGGGAGGTGACCAAGAACCCAATGGTCACTCTGACAGGGCTCCAGAGTTCCTCTGTAGAGATGGGAGAACCTTCAAGATGGAAAACTCTCTCTGCAGCACTCTACCAACTAGACCTTTATGGTAGAGTGGCCAGACGGATGCCAGTCCGCAGTAAGTTACATGACAGCCTGCTTGGTGATTGCCATAAGGCACCTAAAGAAACAAGATTCTCTGGTCTGATGAAACCAAGATTGACCTCTTTAACTTGAATGCCAAGCGTCACTTCTGGAGGAAACCTGTCACCATCCCTACGGTGAAGCATGGTGAAGCATGGTGCTGGCAGCATGGGGTGTTTTTCAGCGGCAGGGACTGGAAGACTGGTCAGGATCGAGGCAAAGATGAACGGCACAAATTACAGAGATCCTTGCGGAAAACATGCTCCAGAGCGCTCAGGACCTCAGTCTGGGGTGAAGGTTCACCTTCCAACAGGATAATGACCCCTAAGCACACAGCCAAGACAATGCAGGAGTGGCTTCGGGACAAGTCTGAATATCTTTGAGTGGCCCAGCTAGAACCCAGACTTGATCCCGATCAAACATCTCTGGAGAACCATGAAAATAGCTGTGCAGCAACGCTCCTCATCCAACCTGACAGAGCTTGAGAGGATCTGCAGAGAAGAATGGGAGGAACTCTCCAAATACAGGTGTGCCAAGCTTGTAGCGTCATACCCAAGAAGTCTCGAGGCTATAATCGCTGCCAAAGGTTTTTTAAATTTTGTTTTATTTTTTATAAATTAGTAACTTTCTACAAACCGGTTTTTGCTTTGTCATTATGGGGTATTGTTTGAAGATAGATTACAGCCTTATTCTAAAATTGATTTAATCAAACAAAATGTGGAAGAAGTCAAGGGGTCTGAATACCTTCCATAGGCAATGAATAGTTTTAGTTGTCCAAATACTTAGCGTCCTCCTGAATTATTGGCACCATAGGTAAATATGAAAAATAAACTAAATTTTTTCACAGCCTTATCAGCTTGATCTTGTACTCAAAATATCATATGAATCTCACCTTTTGAGTTAAAATGGTTAAAAAATATATATATTTTATTCAAAAACATGCGTGTCACTTGTTGGCACCCCTAGAAATTCCGATGAACAAAATCGAATTGATGTATATACCGATTGATGATTTTACCTTTTTTAAATTCTTTGGGAGCTCTTAAGTGGTCAACCATGACTTCCTGTTTCACTGGGGTATAAATATGAGTTGACACACAGGCTAAACTCCCTTAGTCATCCATCAACACGGAAAAGGCCAGAGAACAAACGCATGAAATTAGACAATAGTTTGTTGACCTTCACAAGTCAGGCAATGGCTATAAAAAGATCGCTTCATGCCTGAAACTACCCATCTTCACTATTAGGGCAATAATTAAGAAATGTAAAAAAAAACCTGGAGCTGTGATGAACTTGCCTGGAAGAGAACGCAAGTGTATTTTTTCCCCCACGCACAGTGAGAAGGATGGTTGAAGTGGCAGGAAAATCTCTGATTACAGTTGGAGAATTGCAGAAGTTGGTTACATCTTGGGGTCACAAAGTCTCAAACTACAATTAGATGCCACCTCCATGCCAGCAAGTTATTTGGATGGGTTGCCAGAAAGCCTCTGCTGTCACCAAACCACAAATGTAAGTGCCTGGAGTTTGCTAAAGGGCATTGGAACTTGGATTGGAACAAGGTTCTATTGTCTGATGAGACTGAAATAGAGCTTTTTGGCAACAAACACATGAGGTGGGATTGGTGTAAAAAGAGCCATAGTCATGCAGAAAATGACCTAATCCCCACTGTGAATTATGGTGGTGGATCTGTGACGTTGTGGGGCTGTTTTACTTCCAAAGGCCCTGGGAACCTTGTTAGGATACATAGGATCATGGACTCCATCAAATACCAGGAGATTTTAGGCCAAACCCCATCAGCCTCTGCCAGCAGGCTAAAACTGGGCCGTTGTTGGATCTTCCAGCAGGATAACGATCCGAAGCATACCTCCAAATCCACACACAAATGGTTCACTGACCATAGAATCAAGCTTTTGCAATGGCCAATCCCGGTGAACTGAAGAGGAGAGTCTACAAGTGAGGACCTGTAGAGTTTCTGTATGGAGGAATGGTCTGAAATATCTTCCTATGTGTTCTCCCACCTCATCAAACATTATAGGAGACGACTCAGAGCTGTTATCTTGGCAAAGGGAGGGTGCACAAAGTACTAAATGCTGGGGTGCCAATAAGTCTTATTTACATTTTTAAAAATAGTTATTTATCTGGCGATTTTACAGTAGTGAGCGCATACGTGTTCATATTTGTTTTCTTTTCATACTGGATCACCGTGGGAATCGAACCCACAAACGTGGTGTTGCAAGCACCATGCTCTACCAACTGAGCCACACGGACAATGCATGTTTTTTTAACAACATATTTTTTTCCTACTGACTGTTTTTGAACAATTTTAAATAAAAGGTAAGATTCATATGACATTTTTTCCCAGCCTTTTTTTTGTTCATATTTACCTAGGGTGCAAAAATTCCGTAGTGCACTGTTTGACAAGGGGGGACTAGATACATAAATCGCCCAATTTTTAAACTTTAAAACATATCTATGAAAATGTTGCATGATATACTGTCGCCTTATGAAACATTTTGTATAGCCAAATTAAAAGTTGTAGCTTCATTGCCCAAATATTTATGTAGGGGAGTGTATAAATGACATCTCAATCATCTCCCTTTCAGGTTAAGAGAGAGTGGGATCTTGCTGATTTTAGTAGGTGGTGGAGGGAGTAGGCAGTGCTTCAACCAATATGAGATGGGCAGCCAAACACCCCAAGAATGACCCTCACTAGCTGCTAGAGTCGGTCAGGCTTAGGCCTATTTTTCTTCCGATATGTTTTTCTGACTTTTGGCTTTACTTCGACACATGTTGGTTGAGACACAGTCTACTCCCCTCCACTACCTATTAATCAGCATGATCCAGCTCTAAGCTCCCTACAAGGGGAATATAGAAAAGTAATTTTATACAATCAATCAAAAAAATAAATGAATATCTTTTGTGTGTTCCTGTAGATTACCCAGATGGCAGTAACTCCAGTGAATACATGTCCCAGCCAACCGCATACCTCCCTGAGAACTTCACATACGCCCAGAACCTCCCCTGCCCAGAACGCTTACCTTCTATGAGTAAGTAACCAGAATGCTTGTCTTCAAACCATCAGTTTGCCTACTGAGAGGATTTTACCACTGGGTTTTCAAACGCATGATATTTACGGGAATGCATTGCGAAGCAGACTCGACAGACCAGGCTGGGGTTTGGCAAGTCGCTGGGAGGAGTGAAAAATGTGTCCTTAGTAGTATTTTCTTCCCCCAAACTAGAGACAACACAGATTTGAGCCAATGTCTTAAGTAGCTGAAACTGTCATTACTACAACCTTCTGAAAGTGACAAAATGGACATGTTAAAATTGTCAAAAACAACTTTATATCGAGCAGGTGCCTTTTTGATTTGACAGGCTTGCACATGCTCAGTTCTGCTCGACACGACCATTAGACCCAATGACGTGTTTCTGCGCATGAGCTTTGCTAGCTAACATCGTGAGAAGCAGTTCCTGCCGATCTTTAATTTTTCTATGATCAGGTCATGTTATTATGTAACTCGTGAGATAAGCTACTCTTTGCTGTCTCTGTGTGCCCTCTTTCTCTTACTATTTCTCTCGCTCCTCATTCTGTCACACTGTCTCTCCCTGTAGGATGTGTGTGGCTTATCATGCCGGTTATATCTACATAGGCACTTTAGCTAGTCAAACTTATTGCATTACCCATTTCCCCTCTGTTATCATTGAAATCTGAAGATAAATGTTAGGAGAGTTCCATGACACGCAGTGTATTCGGAAACTATTCAGATCCCCACATTCTAAAAATGATTAAATTGTTATTTTTTCCTCATCAATCTACACACAATACCCTATAATGACGAAGCAAAAACAGGTTTTTAGGAATGTTTGCAAATGTATGAAAAACAAAACTGATATCACATTCACATACGTATTCAGACCCTTTACTCAGTACTTTATTGAAGCACCTTTGGCAGCGATTACAGCCTCGAGTCTTCTTGCGTATGACACTACAAGCTTGGCACACCTATATTTGGAGAGTTTCTCCTATTCTTCTTTGCAGATCCTCTCAAGATCTGTCAGGTTGGATGGGGATTGTTGCTGCACAGCTATTTTCAGGTCTCTCCAGAGATGTTTGATCGGGTTCACATCCGGGCTCTGGCCACTTGGACATTCATAGACTTGTCCCTGAAGCCACTTCTGCTTCGTCTTGGCTGTGTGCTTAGGGTCATTGTCTTAATGGAAGGTGAACCTTCTTCCCAGTCTGAGGACCTGAGAGCTCTGGAGCATATTTTCCTCAAGGATCTCTCTCTACTTTGCCACATTCATATTTTCCTCGATCCTGACTAATTTCACAGTCCCTGCTGCTGAAAACCATCCCCACAGCATGATGCTGCCACCACCATGCTTCACCGTAGGGATGGTGCCAGGTTTCCTCCAGATGTGACGTTTGGCATTCAGGCAATATTGTTCAATCTTGGTTTCATCAGACCAGAGGATCTTGTTGCTCATGGTCTGAGTCCTTTAGGTGCCTTTTGGCAAATTCCAAGCAGGCTGTTATGTATCTTTTTATTGAGGAGTGGCTGTCATCTGGCCACTCTACCATAAAGGCTTGATTGGTGGAGTGCTGCAGAGATGGCTGTCCTTTTGGAACATTCTCCCATCTCCACAGAGGAACTTTGGAGCTCTGTCAAGAGTGACCATCCAGTTCTTGGTCACCTCCCTGACCTAGGCCCTTCTCCTCTGATTGTTCTGTTTGGCAGGCCGGCCAGCTCTAGGAAGAGTCTTGGTGGTTCCAAACTTCTTCCATTTAAGAATGACGGAAGCCACTGTTCTTGGGGATGCCGGGGTAGGTTTGTTGTCAATCATTGGCTTAATGGTGAAATCAGCAGTCAGACAATACCTTCAAGTAAATCAATCAAACCTTTATTAATGCAATCGCAGGCAGAAGTTGACAATGGTAACACAGCACGTATGTTTCAGAGTAAGTCCCGCAAAATAAAACCAGTAAAAGTTGCTTGAATATACTTGCAGTCAACCCCTAGTGGTGTAACTGCCTACGTCAACACCTTCTACTCATGAGACCAAGCCCATGCTTATCCACATATACAAACTTGCAGGAGAACAATGGTCCAGTGTTTTCTAAGGGCTCAGCAGTCATTTTCCATTCACGTGTGGCTTACATTGATTGGTATGTCTGACTTGTCTCTTATCTATTTACTCCCCTGCACGTGTCTTGTCTCTTTTAGCCTTGAGAAGCTTTCTCACACACAACCTGTTTTGACCGCAATTGCTCACACTTCTGCTCAGACCGTTTCTATAAGAGGCAGAGACTAGAAAAGAACTGTGGAACCGTATTAAACCTTTATAATGCATATATTGCTAATCTGTGGTCCAGGACCCTATACATGTAGTGGGGGAGTGTCTTATAGCCCGTCCCCATCTATTAATACAACATAAGCATAATCAATTATAATACATCAATCATTTGGTGCAGCCCCTATCATGACCCCAAGGTGACCCCCAACCAGGGACCTTCAATGCTGCAGACATTTTTTTTGGTATCCTTCCCCAGATCTGTGCCTCGACACAATCCTGTCCCTGTGCTCTACTGACAATTCCTTCGACCTCATGGCTTGGTTTTTGCTTTGACATGCACTGTCAACTGTGGGACCTTATATAGACGGGTGTGTGCCTTTCCAAATCATGTCCGATCAATTGAATTTACCACAGGTGGACTCCAAACAAGTTGTAGAAACATCTCAAAGATGATCAATGGAAACAGGATGCACCGGTGCTCAATTTCGAGTCTCATAGCAAATGGTCTGAATACTTATGTAAATATGGTATTTCTGTTTTTTTATTTTTTATTAATACATTTGCTTATATTTCTAAACCTGGTTTTAGCTTTGTCGTTATGGGGTATTGTGTGTTGATTAATGTGGATTTTTTATTTTATTTAAACAGTCCCTCCAGGATTTTTTGACTGCTCAACTTTTTGGGGGCAAAATCAACAATTCCCCCATATTACTCAAAATTACCATCACTGCACTTGTTTCTATATAAAACAGTTCAATCAAAGATATATTTCCGCATTAAACTGTCAAATCACTGCAATAGAAAAAGAGCTCGTAATGAACTATTCATCACACTTTTACCGCATAATATGGTTCAATCAAGCCACATGTCAAAAATATTTTTCTACGTAAGTGCATTTTTGTGGCAAATTGGACAAAAACATTGAAAAACAGGCCATGCAAAATGTCAGAAATGCTGCAGAAAAATCCTGCATTTTTGCCTGCAACTATTTTCTTTTTAAAGCAATGCATCCTGGATGGACTGACTAAAATCCCACAGTGTGTGTTTACTGAAGGTTTATGTGTACGTTCTCAGAGGGTCCTATGGACGTCAACATGACTCAGATCCCTATGGAGGAGATTGATCTGAAGTTCTCGAAGTATCTGGATGTTCACTTTGGAGGACACTGGAGACCCAAGGACTGTAAACCACGCTGGAAGGTAATGACTGTTGACATGTATGACTGAGGAAATATGTGTGCGGTTCAGTTATTTTACTACTTTTATTCTCCTCTCTATTAGAAAATGAAATTGAACTGTAAGCCATATTTGTATACACCAGTGTCTTTCCTCTATTAGAAGCATTTGAGTTTCTACTTCTGGTCTGTCTGTTTCCTAAATGCTGTGTGTCGGAATGTCCACTCCTCTGTCCTGCTCCCTAAATGCTGTGTGTCGGACTGTCCACTCCTCTGTCCTGCTCCCTAAATGCTGTGGGTCTGACTGTCCACTCCTCTGTCCTGCTCCCTAAATGCTGTGTGTCGGACTGTCCGCTCCTCTGTCCTGCTCCCTAAATGCTGTGTGTCGGACTGTCCGCTCCTCTGTCCTGCTCCCTAAATGCTGTGTGTCGGACTGTCCGCTCCTCTGTCCTGCTCCCTAAATGCTGTGTGTCGGACTGTCCGCTCCTCTGTCCTGCTCCCTAAATGCTGTGTGTCGGACTGTCCGCTCCTCTGTCCTGCTCCCTAAATGCTGTGTGTCGGACTGTCCGCTCCTCTGTCCTGCTCCCTAAATGCTGTGTGTCGGACTGTCCGCTCCTCTGTCCTGCTCCCTAAATGCTGTGTGTCGGACTGTCCGCTCCTCTGTCCTGCTCCCTAAATGCTGTGTGTCGGACTGTCCGCTCCTCTGTCCTGCTCCCTAAATGCTGTGTGCTCCTCTGGCTCCCTAAACTGTCCGCTCCTCTGTCCTGCTCCCTAAATGCTGTGTGTCGGACTGTCCGCTCCTCTGTCCTGCTCCCTAAATGCTGTGTGTCGGACTGTCCGCTCCTCTGTCCTGCTCCCTAAATGCTGTGTGTCGGACTGTCCGCTCCTCTGTCCTGCTCCCTAAATGCTGTGGGTCTGACTGTCCGCTCCTCTGTCCTGCTCCCTAAATGCTGTGTGTCGGACTGTCCGCTCCTCTGTCCTGCTCCCTAAATGCTGTGTGTCGGACTGTCCGCTCCTCTGTCCTGCTCCCTAAATGCTGTGTGTCGGACTGTCCGCTCCTCTGTCCTGCTCCCTAAATGCTGTGGGTCTGACTGTCCGCTCCTCTGTCCTGCTCCCTAAATGCTGTGGGTCTGACTGTCCGCTCCTCTGTCCTGCTCCCTAAATGCTGTGGGTCTGACTGTCCGCTCCTCTGTCCTGCTCCCTAAATGCTGTGGGTCTGACTGTCCGCTCCTCTGTCTGCTCCCTAAATGCTGTGGGTCTGACTGTCCGCTCCTCTGTCCTGCTCCCTAAATGCTGTGGGTCTGACTGTCCACTCCTCTGTCCTGCTCCCTAAATACTGTGGGTCTGACTGTCCGCTCCTCTGTCTGCTCCCTAAATGCTGTGGGTCTGACTGTCCGCTCCTCTGTCCTGCTCCCTAAATGCTGTGGGTCTGACTGTCCACTCCTCTGTCCTGCTCCCTGTGTAGGTGGCCATCCTGATCCCGTTCCGTAACCGCTACGAGCACCTTCCCATCCTGTTCCAGCACCTCACCCCCATGCTGCAGAGACAGAGGCTGCAGTTTGCTTATTACGTCATCGAGCAGGTAACACCGCTTTTAAACAAGTTCTGTTATTATTGCACACATTTAGTCTCCCTTCACCCTATTCGGCCTCACTACTTTGTCAACTCTGCCACCCAGTGGTGAGAAATGTAGAATCTATGATGAAGATGAGCTGTAGACAGATTAGCTCACAACATTGGGCTTTCTTCGACCCCCCCCTATCAGTTTGGGACCCAGCCAGTGTTAATTTTGGCACTTTTTTTGTCTAGTCTTAGTCACATTTTTATTATTTGAATACTGATTTAGTCTAGTTATTGTCAAAATGACATTTAAGTTAACGAAATGTCTTATTAGTCACATTTTTAGTCATCACATTTTTATTGCCTCATTAACTTATAGTTAACATAAATCACTGACTTCGATGTGCACAAACATAGATAGCCTTGTCCTACCAAAATATATTTTTCGGGCATAACATCATGCATGATTCTCTTCCCAAAAGCCAAATTGGCAGAAGAACACATTGTTCCGCAGCAGCTTTAAAATCAGTCTGGACACATCTACTCATTCCAGTTTTACATTTTTTTTTTACCATTTTCTACATCGCAGAATAATAGTGAAGACATCAAAACTATGAAATAACACATATGGAATCATGTAGTAACTGAAAAAGTGTTAAACAAATCAAAATATAAAATATATTTGAGATTTTTCAAATAGCCACCATTTGCCATGATAGCTTTGCACACTCTTGGCATTCTCTCAACCATCTTCACGGGGTAGTCAACTGGAATGTATTTAAATTACAGGTGTGCCTTGTTAAAGGTTCCTTTGTAGGGGTGGTATACAGAAGCTAGCTCTATTTGGTAAAAGTCCATATCATGGAAAGAACAGCTGCATCGTTACTTTAAGACATGAAGGTCAGTCAATGCGGAAAATTTCAAGAACTTTGAAAGTTTCTTCAAGTGCAGTCGCAAAAAACATCAAGCGCTATGATGAAAATGGCTCTCATGACTTCTCTGCTGCAGAGGATAAGTTCATTAGAGTTAACTGCACCTCAGATTGCAGCCCAAATAAATGCTTCACGGAGTTGAAGTAACACACGCATCTCAACATCAACTGTTCAAAGAAGGCTGTGTGAATCAGGCCTTTATGGTCGAATTGCTACAAAGAAACCACTACTAAAGGACACCGATAAGAAAATACTTGCTTGGGCCAAGAAACACGAACAATAGACGTTAAACCAGTGGAAATCTGTCCTTTGGTCTGATGAGTCCAAATGTGTCATTTTTGGTTCCAAACGCCCTGTCATTGTGAGACACAGGGTAGGTGAACAGATGATCTCCGCATGTGGTTCCCACCGTGAAGCATGGAGGTGTGATTGTGTGGGGGTGCTTTGCTGGTGACACTCAGTGATTTATTTAGAATTCAAGGCACACTTAACCAGCATGGCTAACACAGCATTCTGCAGCGATACGCCATCCCATCTGGTTTGTGCTTAGCTGCACTTTCATTTGTTTTTCAACAGGACAATGACCCAACACACCGCCAGACTGTGTCAGGGCTATTTTGACCAAGAGTGATGAAGTGCTGTATCAGATGAATTGGCCTCCACAATCACATGACATCAACCCAATTGAGATTGTTTGGGATGAGTTGGACTGCAGATTGAAGGAAAAGCAGCCAACAAGTGCTCAGCATATGTGGGAACTCCTTCAAGACTGTTGGAAAAGCATTCCTCATGAAGCTGATTGAGAGAATGCCAAGAGTGTACAAAGCTGTTAAGGCAAAGGGTGGAATCCGAGGAATCTAAAATATATTTTGATATGTTTAACACTTTTTGATTTACTACATGATTCTGTATGTGTTATTCACAGAAGAAAAGTTATGAAGAAGCACCCTCAGGAAAATATATATTTTAATTATGTCCACAGTTTCGGCCCCCTCAGGTTCTCTGGCAGGCTGTTCCAGAGGCTGTGGGCGTAATAACTAAAGGCTGCCTCTCCATGCCTCTTGGTCCTAGGCTTTGGAGTAGTTAGTTAAAAGGCCACTGCCAGAGGACCCGAGGGACCTGCTGCGTACATAAATTAAAAGCATGTCTGACATGTATTTCGGTGCACAATCATGGATTGATTTAAAAACCAATAGAAAAATCTTAAAATTAATTCTAAAACTCACAGGCAGCCAGTGTAGAGACCTTAAAACCGGTGTAATGTGTGCTGCTCTCTGTCTGGTCTAGGTCAGTACCCATGCTGCAGCATGACCAATGACTTTCTTGGTACACCAGACAGGAGACTATTTTTTTTTTTTTGTGAGATGACCATGTAATGAATTTTCAGCTCGCACTGAAGCGATCAATAAAAGATGTAACTCGCACAGCTAAGTCAAAGGGTTGCAAAATGTGACAATGGTTGCGGTGTGGAGCCCTGCCCCTTGACATACTGTAGCTATATTCTAATTCAAGTTCTGTCATAAGTAGTGGTCTGATAGGTTGCAGCAAGATAATTAGCTAGGATTATCGATCTCTTATTTCCTGAGCGTATATGTTGGAATAATGTGCTTTCAGATGTCTAGTGAGGTTGGTAGTATTTTTTTTCCCGTCATCTTGTAGGTGCAAGCACTGTCTTTTCTCCCATGGAAACATTGCATTAGGTCTTGTTTGAATAAACATAAGTAAAGTCACTCGCAAACATTGCCCCTTTTTCTACCGGGAGCTTATACCATCGGGAGAGTAGCCATGGCGTGTGCCTTATTTGCATCAATGATTTGTTGCCGCCAGATTGGAGAACGGTTGCTGGGCAGAGAGGTGACTCATGAATGACCTGGGCATGGTATTTATTTTCTACCGCATTGCGATAAGAAAGCCTTACAATTCTGCTTATGTCATGCATGCTTTTGATTGGACAAAACAAAGGACACTGAACAGCTCTCCAAAAACTCTCACTTACTAGGCAGATTTTAGTCACAGACATACTTTAGTCTTGTCTCATTATCCTCAAGCAAAGTGAAAAATAATTTTTGTTTAGTCTTTTTTTTCTGGGTCTCTTTAAGTCTGTTTTCTAGTCTTGTCAGTTCTGTCACTATTTTTGTTGACGAAATGCAACACTGGACCAGCCCTTCAATAGGGCCATGTTGTTTAACTTGGGTTGGGGTTAGTCTAACTCCTCTTTCTCCCTCCATCAGTCTGGTACCCAGCCGTTCAACAGAGCAATGTTGTTTAATGTGGGTTTCCTGGAAGCCATGAAGGATCTGGACTGGGACTGTCTGGTGTTCCACGATGTCGACCACATCCCAGAGAACGACCGTAACTACTACGGCTGTGGTCAGATGCCACGCCACTTCGCAGCCAAACTGGACAAGTACATGTACCTGTAAGTCACGGCTTAAATCAGTCCGGAATTGGCGGAAAATGGCAAAATGCTGTTTTTCAGCTAATTTCCTACAATTCTATATATTTCTCAATGTAGCTTAGAGAATTCTTTTTTTTTTTTTTTTTTTGTCATGGTTGGTTTGTTCTTACACAATTTTTTTTTCTTCTATAAATTGGGACCTCTGGACATGTACCCTGCATGCACCATCAGTAATCCTCTTTAGTCATTTAAGTTTACACTTAGTGTTTTTACAATCCCAAAAATGTATTTCTAAAAATTATAATTACTTTTCGTTTTTTGGTCTTGCTGCTGCTAAATGAATACAGTGGAAACACTGGTCCCGGACTAAGGCTTAATTTATGAACAGAGTTTCCAGTCTGCCTATGTGTGTCTCGTCTAAATTTGCAGACTGAATGGTAAATTGTCTGAAAACATAATTGTGTGTCTGTGTGTTGTATCACAGCCAAACTCATTCTTTGTTACCTGTTTGCTTTCCTGTGATACTGACTGGTAAGGTCTCTCCCTTTTTCTTTTTTCCCTTTCTGTCGTTTTGTTGAAAACTCAGTCTTTCCCCAGGCAAAGCTAGGCTATGTTGTCTGTGTCTGTCCCTCTGTCCGTGTTGAAAGTGTGTTGCGCGTGTTACAGGTGTGTGTAACGCTGTGTGTGTTGTCCACAGACTACCATATAGTGAGTTCTTTGGGGGCGTGAGTGGACTCACAGTGGAACAGTTCCGCAAGATTAATGGCTTTCCCAATGCGTTCTGGGGCTGGGGAGGAGAGGACGACGACCTCTGGAACAGGTCAGTCAGTGTGCGTCTGTGTGTTTGAAAGAGACAAATCGGTTATCTGATTGGGTAACTTATTGAAAGGCTTTGTTTGTCCCTCTCTCTCTCATAGAGTACATTATGCTGGTCTGAACATCACAAGGCCGGAGGGAGAAATGGGTAAATACAAGTCCATCCCACACCACCACCGGGGAGAGGTGCAGTTCCTGGGCAGGTCAGTACATGCATGCTAGCAGTCCATAGCAGGCTCCGTAACCATGTCAAAGAATGTTTACCTAACTTAACCTCAAACATCACATTAGCTTAGCTCTCAATACAGCGTTGCTCCAGGAAGTCCTCGTTATATGTGGTATTCATGAAAATACACTACATGACCAACGGTATGTGGACACCTTGCAGGGGTGGGAAACTCCAGTTCTCAGGGGCCTGATTGGTGTCAGACTTTTTCTCCATCCCTAGCAAACAGCTGATTTAATCAAATTACATTCTAAACTGAAGATCATGATTAGGTGATTATTGGAGTCAGGTTTGTTAGTTGGGGCTAGGGCAAAAATGTGGCCCCAATCAGGCTCCCGAGGACTGGAATTTCCCACCCCGAATTGAACATCTCATTCCAAAATCATGGGCATTAATATGGAGTTGGCCATACAACAACAGAGTTACACATGGAGTAAAACAAACATACAGTCGAAAAATAAGTCTATATACAATGTGAGCAAATTAGGTGAGATAAGGGAGGTAAAGGCACTGTCTATGGAGCTTGCATGGCTGTGTGCTTGATTTTTATACTCCTGTGAGCAACAGGTGTGGCTGAAATAGCCAAATCCACTAATTTGAAGGGGTGTTCTCATTTGCAACTGCGACTTGGCCAAGATAAAGCGTAGCAATTCGACACATACAACAACACAGAGTTACACATGGAATAAACAAAACATAGTCAATAATACAGTAGAATAAAAGAAAACAAAAAGTCTATATACAGGGAGTGCAAATGAGGTAAGTGAAGGAAATAAATAGGCCATGGTGGCGAAGTAATTACAATATAGCAATTAAACACTGGAATGGTGGTAGATCGGCAGAATATGAATGTGCAGGTAGAGATACTGGGGAGCAAAATAAATAAATACCAGTTTGGGGATGAGTTGGATGGGCTGTTTAGATGGGCTATGTACAGGGTCAGTGATCTGTAAGCTGCTCTGACAGCTGGTGCTTAAAGCTAGTGAGGGAGATGTGAGTCTCCAGCTTCAGAGATTTTTGCAATTCGTTCCAGTCATGGGCAGCAGAGAACTGGAAGGAAAGATGACCAAAGGAGGAATTTGCTTTGGGGGTGACCAGTGAGATATATCTACTGGAGCGCATGCTACTATGGTGACCAGTGAGCTGAGATAAGGCGGGGCTTTACTGAGCAGAGACTTGTAGATAAACTGTAGCCAGTGGTTTTGGCGACGAGTATGAAGCGAGGGCCAACCAACAAGAGCGTACAGGTAGTGTATGGGGCTTTGGTGACAGAACGGATGGCACTGTGATAGACTTCATCCAGTTTGTTGAGTAGAGTGTTGGAGGCTATTTTATAGATGACATCACCGAATTCGAGGATCAGTAGGATAGTCAGTTTTACGAGGGTATGTTTGGCAGCATGAGTGAGGGATGCTTTGTTGCGATATAGAAAGCCGATTCTAGATTTAATTTTGGATTGGAGATGCTTAATGTGAGTCTGGAAGGAGAGTTTACAGTCTAACCAGACACCCAGGTATTTGTAGTTGTCCACGTATTCTAAGTCCGAGCCGTCCAGAGTAGTGATGCTGGACGGGCGAGCAGGTGCGGGCAGTGATTGATTGAATAGCATGCACCTTTGCGGGCAGGAGTAAGTAACTTCATTTCTATTTTATTTCAGTACCTTTAACTTTTCGCTGTATCCAGCCATCTGCACGCATGTTTTACTTCACATTTTATCAAATTTATTTATATAGCTGATATCTGAAAGTGCTGTAAAGAAACCCAGCCTAAAACCCCAAACAGCAAGCAATGCCGCTATAGAAGCACGGTGGCTAGGAAAAACTACATAGAAAGGCCAAAACCTAGGAAGAAACCTAGAGAGGAACCAGGCTATGAGGGGTGGCCAGTCCTCTTCTGGCTGTGCCGGGTGGAGATTATAACAGAACATGGCCAAGATGTTCAAATGTTCCGAAATTACCAGCATGGTCAAATAATAATAATCACGGTAGTTGTCGAGGGTGCAGCAAGTCAGCACCTCAGGAGTAAATGTCAGTTGGCTTTTCAAGGTCGATCATTAGGAGTATCTATACCGCTCCTGCTGTCTCTAGAGTTGAAAACAGCAGGTCTGGGGCAGGTAGCACATCCGGTGAACAGGTCAGGGTTCCATAGCCGCAGGCAGAACAGTTGAAACTGGAGCAGCACGGCCAGGTGGACTGGGGACAGCAGGGATTCATCATGCCAGGTAGTCCTGAGGCATGGTCCTAGGGCTCAGGTCCTCCAAGAGAGAGAATTAGAGAGAGCATACTTAAATTCACACAGGACACCGGACAAGACAGGAGAAGTACTCCAGATATAACAAACTGACCTTAGCCCCCCGACACAAACTACTGCGGCATAAATACTGGAGGCTGAGACCGGAGGGGTCAGGAGACACTGTGGCCCCTTCCGATGATACCCCCGGAGAGGGCCAAACGAAGGAACATTTAAGTACATTTTATGTACTTAAAGCAGTGGTCTATATATGTAATGAATGTCATTTGGGACGTATCCCAGGTACTGGAATACATTTTTATTTTTTAAATATTTATTTAAACACAATTCTGTGTTCACTCTAGCGTTGGTGCAACCACAGAGTTATGATTGATAGAATAAGAGTTGCTTACCCTTCCAGGCCAAGTGTCAGTGGTTTGTGCTACTGTATGTGCGTGGGTGTTTTCTGTGCCAGCATTGAGTTGTTAACTCCCCATTCATTGGCCAAGTCCCTTTCGCCGTGTTGACAGTTGACAGTCCCTTTTTAACACAAGTCAACCAGGTCTCATCCGCATTACAGTCCTCATCGTAACTCTGCACTAGAGGGCTATGTTCAGAGATCAGGGAGGGACAGAGGAGGGAGGGACAGAGGAGGAGAGGGGGGCAGAAGAGTTTCTCTCTTTGGGTAAAGGTTTTCCATCTGCAACTAGAGCACAAGCTCCCCCAGACAGCTTTTAACGCTAATGAATCAGCTTACACTAACTAAAGGATCCTCCTGGTTTCATTATGCAAATGCTAACTATGGATCTCTCGAATGTCATTAGCGCTAACTAAGGATCCCTGTGGTGGTGTGTATAATTGGATTCATTACTGTCAATGCTAACCGCTAACTAGGCTAATCCCCTTTCATCTCGTCACTGTGACTCCAGGTATAAATGCCAACTACTAGCTTATCCTCCTCTCCCTGTGACTGCACCTGAAATGGCACCCTATTTCCTGCACAGTGACCTACTTTTGATCAGGGCATTTTGAGCTGTGACTGCTGGTATGAATGCGAACTGCTAGCTAATCCTCCTTCCTTTCCTCTCTCTGCAGGTACAAGCTTCTGAGGTACTCCAAAGAAAGGCAGCACCTGGATGGCCTGAACAACCTTAACTACACCCCTGAGATCTCCCTGAGCTCCCTGTATAAGAACATCACCGTGGACCTGCACCCTGATCTGGCACCCATCGCAGACTACTGAACTCTGACTCCCACCTGACCCCTTAAACCCTTCACACTCCCTCAAGCATCAAACAATACCCCAAAGCTGGGCAAAGAGGGGCTGGGGGTGGGAGTCGGAGGCACACCATGTAACGCTGCCAAGAAACTTTACTCAAAAAAAAAAAAAACATGAAAGAGGAAGGGGCATATAGGGTCTGTTTTAATCGAACAATTGATTGTGTATGTTTCTGTGATTGTGTGTGTGCTTGCAAGGATGTGTGTCTGACATTTTGTGTTTGTGTGTCACTGCATGTCAGTGTGTTCATGCCGGCTTTAGCTACTGAGCTACTTCACAATACAGTATGAGGAGGGAAGGACAGCATTAGTTTTTTCCCCCACATCTGATGTTTACTGCAACGCCTTAGTGTCAGGCTCAGCCTCAGAACCACGGCTCTCTGGCTGCCTCCCAAATGGTACCCTCCCAAATGGTACCCTATTCCCTATAGGGCTGGAATTGCCAAGGACCCCACAATATGATATTGTCACGATACTTAGGTGCCGATATGTATTGCTATTCGGTACTGCAATTTTTTTTCGTTTATTTTTTATTGGATTTTTTTTTTTTATTGCCATTTGATATTCAAAATATATTGCTCACTATATACTGAGTGTACAAAACATTAGGACCACCTTCCTAATATTGAGTTGCACCCCCTTTTTGTCATCAGAAAAGCCTCAATTCGTTGGGGGCATGGACTCTTACAAGGTGTCTCAAGCTGTCCACAGCGATGTCACCCCATGTTGACTCAATGCTGCCCACAGTTGTCAAGTTGGCTGGATATTTTTTAGGTGGTGGACCATTCTTGATACACATGGGTAACTGTTGAGAGTGGAAAAACCTGGCAGAGTTGCAGTGACATACTCAAACCGGTGCGCCTGGCACCTACTACCATACCCCGTTCAAAGGCACTTAAATCTTTTGTCTTGCCCATTCACCCTCTGAATGGCCCGCACAATACATGTCTCAGTTGTCTTAAGATCTAAAATATCCTTCTTTAATGTCTCCTCCCTTCACCAACACTGATTTTGAAGTGGATTTAACAAGTGAAATCAATAAGGGATCGTAGCTTTCACCTGGTCATTCTGTCATGGAATGTGCAGGTGTTCCTAATGATTTGTACACTCAGTCTACGTCTGCTGCAGAGAGACGAGAGGGCGTGAGAAGACGAGTTTTGATCGGTCAGGGAAATGAAAGTGCTAAAAACCTTTTGGATCCCTATTTAAAAAGATGGAGAACAAGCTATGGAATTTTTCATCCAATAGGTTTGGCACAGGTACAGCCGACTAGCGCTAGCTACAGTTACGAGAGGGAAAAAGTTATATATTTTTGTTATTTTACAAATCGATTCGTAGAATCAGGTATTGATATCGTAAAAAAAATAATACTGCTATATGTAACTCGATTTAAAGCCTTAGGGCTCTGGTCAAAAGTAGGGCACTATATAGGGAATAGGGTGCCATTTGGGACTCTGACCTTATCTCTCAGCATAGCTTTAACTTCTAACGTCTCAGTATCACCTTACGAGCCAACAGACATTTTTGTCTTCATGTTATATAATTTTTTTTTACACCGTCATTTTTTAAAGATGAAACATGTATTCAAACATATTCCTTAAAGAGGAGGAAATAGGAGAGGAGCTAAGCGAGGGGCGACTTGTGTTTATTGTGATGTACATTTTCTGATATGATCTATTTTCTTAGTATTTATTTGTTCCCTTTTTTAACGGATGTTTTAGATCACTCGATCCTACTTCTCTGTGTTTCACATGATGAGCGTTTTGCTGTTTCTTTGCTGCACTGCCGACACGCATGATGCACAGAACACGTGTAAATACTGGCCACTTAAAAGCTTGAGCACAGAACACGTGTAAATACTGGCCACTTAAAAGCTTGAGCACAGAACACGTATGTACATATTTGGCCTTTTTAAACGCTCATAGCCTGTTAAATTATTCCAGTGGATTTGAATTTTGTTTTGGCAGCTACCTTCTTCCTGAGGACTTAAAGGACTTAACAGAGTGAGTGGTTCTTCCATTTCACTGGGAAGATGTAACAATAGATGGACATTTGGCTATAAAATGAAAAAATCTCTTAGGTTGACTATCTTTTGCATGCCTTGATTTATTTTGTTACTAGATGTTTTTTTTAAGCATAATTTATTTGATAATTTCAAGATGTTAACTTTTTCAGTTTTGCCTTTTTTTAGTGTTTTTTTTTTTTCGAGGCGCACAGTGTGAAAATAGATTAAGGGACGTTATGGAGTGTGTTCCTGTACAGAGACAGATGGAGGCCAGGGTTCAAAGGACTGTCGTAGCTCTGGTCCAGGGTGTTATGTGTAGTTTTCTGATGCTGAGCCTTCAACAGCAAGCCACACTTAACGCCCTGGACCAGAGCTAAGGACTGTTGCTGCTAAATGGTAAGCTGAGATGTCATTCTATCTTCCTCTGGTGTGGGTAGTTTGCTATTATGGAGGAGGAGTGTATGCAGTGTGAATAGCGTGTTTGGCACAGGATTATGTTTCAGACGTGTCTGTGGCTCATGTGCGTCTCGTGTGTTAGGTAAGTGGACCATGCGCATGAGCTTGTGGTTTGGGCTGGTGTGTTTGTGTGAACTCTGATATGGTCCTAATAGGCTGGTGAGGTATTTAGGGGCCAGAATGAAAGAACAGCAGCTAAAGCTTACAGTTAACCCTGTTCTTGAATGGCACAGACTGAAATTTGGGCCATGAATACTTTAAATTGTTAAAGTTTTGAGCACTGCAAAGATTAGCAGTTAATTCCTTTGTACCGATTAGCGTTTTCTCTTCTAGATATATTTTGCCCATACAGTTCATATTTAAATTGTCTGGGTGTTTTGCTAGTGATGTTGATTTATCAAATGTATGTCTCAAGTAGAACTGCTCTATTCAAACTACCCATGTTTTCTCCATCACAGTATTGCAGTATTGGGAACCTCCTGTCCGGATCCAAACATGGGGTTTGTCCAAAATGGCATCCTGAGTCCTATATAGTGCACTACTTTTGACTGGAGTCCTATGCGTCCTTGTCAAAGTAGTACACTATATTGGGAGTAGGGTAATTTGGAACGTAGCCTAGCTCTCTCTGTCCCGTCACTCTTGTAGTGCTGTGGAGGAGCGGCCTGAAGATGTTTACAGTCACTTTCGCTCCAAAGCTAAAGTGGCTAACAAAGTGCCAGGCTGTCTGTTTTGGTTAACAGGCATTTGCTACGGTTACATAAGACCTCAATGGTGTATTTCTGACCAATCGGGTGAGGTGAGACGGAATCAAAGAAAACACGGTAGTGATGAGACATTCTGTTGGAGGTGGTCAACTGTGCCAAAGTTCCACTTCTGATACCTACCCATCCTAATTCTTCCACCTGCCTCTTCTACACTTCTTCTCTCTGCTTGTCTTTCCTTCCTTCCCTTTTTTAAAATTAATTCTCCTCCCATGAGCTCCACTATGGTGTTTCAGCATCCAGATAGACTAGTGTTGATAGTAGGCATCTGGGTGAAAGTGTTAAAAGAGCCATATACACAACATACAGGTAACGACTAAAATAAAGGAAACACCAACATAGTGTCTTAATAGGGCGTTGGGCCGCCAGAACAGCTTCAATGCGCCTTGGTATAGATTCTACAAGTGTCTGATAATGGGCAACTGGGCATTTTTATACATGACCCTAACATTGATGGGATGTTAATTGCTTAATTAACTCAGGAACCACACCTGCATGGAAGCATCTGCTTTCTATACTTTGTAGCCCTCATTTAGTCAAGTGTTTATTTTATTTTGGTAGTTACCTATATATCTCTGTATATGTCTCTGGGTATAGGTCAGTGTTAGGGACTGGGTTGGGGGGTTTCTCTTTTGCTATGCCTTTTGCCCAGTAACAGATTTTGCATAAGAGGATAACCGCTGTCATTGTTTTTATATACACTGTAGAAGTTATGGGCAGCCAAGCTGTCCCCCCACTTGAGGGCACTATCAGTTACTGTAGCAGAGAGATGCACTCTGAGTCAGTAGCTTCTTTTACTGGATCCCGGCATCTCACTCGCTGGAAGGGATTCCGCTTCTTTATATTCTCTCTCCCTGTCATAGTGTCTGTCTTTCAATCTGTTCAGGGAACAGTGTGACGAGTATTAAAGAGATGAATTAGAGAAAGCACCCATCACTGAAGATTATCTAGGGTCATTATTTTCTGTGTCCCAAATGGAACCCTATTCCCTATATAATGCACTACTGGCTCTGGTCAGAAGTAGTACACTATATAGAGAATAGGGTGCCATTTGGGACATAACTCAGAGTTGTACATATTGTTATTGCCTCTGAGAGGAGTAGGGGGCGAGGTATGGAAGGAAGGGTAGTTTAGGGGGCGGCTGGGCAGTGTGCTGGCTACACCCGGTCGCTAGTGGTTTGGTTTACACCCCCAGCCCAATTGGGAGGGGGCAAGGGACCCCCCTACTCTCCCCTCCTACTGCCTCTGTTGGTTGTACGAATATCCAAAAATAGATATACAATTTTTCTAATGAGTATAATCACCATTACATAATTTGTAATGTATAGTATGACGTTTTTGCAGTATTCATATTTGTGCCTTGAGTTATTATTTTTATTTTTTCCAAACTGTTTTCACTTTGCATTCTTGGTTGAAAGATACAGTAAAGGTTTGGATTGTTTTTAAACTGAAGTTAGTGTATTTGCTTTTTTATTTTCCAACTAGAATGGAGCTCTGGCACAAAGTTTCCATGACAACAGGCTGTGTAGGTTTCCAGAAGGATTCCTACTCAAGTGTCTGTCTATTGTATCAATGATTGGCTGTATTAAAATTTTCCTGCTGTCCAATCAGAGGCCTGTTCTACTCTGGCTGCTTGGACCATGACATGTACAATCCTCTTGGATCCTCAGCTCTCCGGTTCTCACTATTCTCTGCTCTGTCTGAAACAGAGTCATAGCTGGAGCCTGAGTGCAGACTCTTGCATTACTACCATCCATCAGGAAGTGGAGGATGACAGACAGGAAGCAGTGACTTTTGAATCTATGGGAATGAAGTGTCAAATCTGGTATACAAATAATATATTTGCTCGTTCAATGTCAGGCATATTCATTTGACTTTATGGGTTTGTACTAGATTGTTCGGAAGATGCATTTATAGAAATATGAACTGTAGACACTGTCGATTTGGCCCCAAAAAACTAGCTTAATTCGATGTAGCGCCTACTAATGCGCCTCTTGTGTCTAGTTTAGCAATTTCATTTTGCTAGAGTTCCTGCCCCCCCCCCTGACAACGCAGACAACGTTCTACATGGTGAAGCTGAACGGTTAGCCATCTTGTCAATCTTCCAAAATCTTTGGTATAACAGCCAGTAAAAGACTAGAGTTGAACTGTTGGACTTTGTAAAGTTTTGTTTTTTTTGTCAACAAAATATTAATAAAACACATTCATTGCCATGTTCTGGGAAACACCTCTGAAACATCACGTCTTTTTTCTGCATCTCTCGCCATTGCTTTTTATAGCAACTTTTCTCTTGTCAGTAGGACACTGAAAAAGTAATACATAGTCCCACACAAATGAAACACAGACATCTTACAGGCTAATACATGCGTATAACATGTTACATTATACATTACCTGTAGGCTTCAGGTATATGCTACCCATGGATTCACCTTCCCTACAATGAACCACTTTTATCACTAGTAAACCTACACAGTAGCCTATAGAAGGGAGCTGAGCTAAATCATTCATGTGTGTTCTCTTCCCAGGAGTTTGTGTTACTCCGAGACGCTCATCCCTTAACTGGCCAGTGCAGACAATTGTCCCACTTTACGTAGTAATGTGTGTGTGTGGCAGTGTTCGTTAAACAAAAGGCTCACTCAGTCGTTTACCTGCTCTTTATTTGTTAAGCTTGGTCAGGTGTGTGTGCGATTATCACGACAGCCGTGGTAGTGTAGGAGAAGGGACTCCGCAACAGGGCCAGGGTGTTGTGACGATGTCCCTCCGCGCGGACCTCGAACACCACCTGTACACGGCACATCAGTTTTTACTGCTTTTTCACCTCACTCCCACAGACCAACATTCAGGAAGGCAGATAACCTTTGGCCAACTAGGTCTGTGACCTCTTCACCGAGGACAAACAAATTTGTAGAGTAGCAAAGAAAAAGCTATTGAATCAAAGCCAGTGTGTGGTCATAAGCAATTTAGTCACTTTTCATGCGATTTATACTGTCACATTTTATTTTCCCTCTACCCAACTAATATTTTTTTTTCTCTTTTTTTTTTAGTTCCAAATGTTTACATGTTTTGTCTACTCTAGTCTCTAGGCACATTCCTTTATTACAAATGTCCACTCTTGCTTATTACACACTCCAGTGGCACTGATGTACAAGATTTGACAGAATTTCTCTGCACAAAATGTTCACACAACCATTCAGTTGTACAACCTGTGTTAATAAGGAAAGGGGACACCCTAGTAAAACAAAACCGGTTATAGTTCGAGCATTACATCATGCTACATAACCTACATTTGTGTACTAGGTCTCTGAGCGGGTTAGGGATTGTACTCAATTCGGCAGTGTTGTGAAAATGCGTGGTTCCCTGAGACTTCCAGTAGGCTTCAGAATCAAACAACACGGTACACCCCTGTCTGGAAGTCCTGCTCTGAGATCAAATTATTTACTTGTCACATCTGTCTTTCTGAAGGAGAGAGTGTGCTGTCACAGTTTGAAAACTTTTTCTAGATTAGTAGAATCTCATTTAATAATGCAATTGGTTTAAAAATGTCCACATAGTAGAATGTACATTTTATATTAGTAATGAACAACATTTCACATGTACACACCAAACAGTAGTGCATCCTCATACATACCTACTAGCAACCTGTGCCCAGATCATTCCATTGGTCTCTCGTCGGGAGACACTTCGTGCCATGGAGCCTGCTGGTACACCCTTCACCGCATGTAAAATCTTCACCATCAACGGGCATTGAGCGTCTGACTCACCGTGCCTGTTCTGGACCACAAACCACTGCCATTGATATAACTAAAATACCAATCCATGAACAGTCACACACAGTAACACAGTCATAACCAACCATACACAAAACACAGGGCCTGGTATACAAAGACCAACACTACAAACTGACCACCAATATAGACAAATAGTAACACTTTTCACCATCAGTTGGCGCCAAGTATTGGCACATCTATGTTGCTATGCCAGACACAATGCAGCCATCAAGGTCAGAAATACAGACATGGCAACACACCAACCATGGTCCTAGAGAATGAAAGTAACCTACTGTATGCATTCTCTCATTCTCTCTCAACTGTGCCGTTTTCTCATGTCTGAGCTTTGGATTTCGAGGATAGAAAATTGTAGGTAAGCCTAGGCAAGGAATAACAGGAAATGTGTCTGTTCCTGTGCTCCCAAGTAAAATGGAGTGGAAAGACAACCCCCGAGTCATTTCGGCAGATAGCCTAGTGGTTGGACCAGTAACCAAAAGGTCGCTGTTTCGAATCGCGAGCTGAAAAATCTGTCAATTAACCCTAGTTGCTCTGGATAGTGTCTGCTAAGTGACGTAAATATAAAATGTCAGCAAAAGTGTCTGCTGTATATCACTATATATGCCACTTCCCTCATACCAATCTCAAATAGGACACAAAACTCTAGGTCATTTAGTGTCATACACCCTTTTGCTCTAATACCCATAGGCACCTTGGCCTGCATGCTCTTTATACACACATCATGTTAGACCTGTGTTCTGGAGGATACACAGTACAAGTACAGTGTCCACCACCTGTATACGATCAGTGAAGTGCAACCTTTACATATGTCTGTACACACCTCTTTGGTTTAATATGCCCTGACAACATACCATGACAAGCCCACACAGAATGGCACTGTGCCCCCCCCCTCCCAACAAAAACAGACACACACTTACTCATCACTGGGGCAGTGTTGCAGAGCAGGACAGCAGTGGCTAGTAGCACACAGATCAATGATCTGTCCATTTTGGAGCGACAACTGGTTGACAGCTCTAACACGGGCAGCCCTGTAGACAGGCTGACTGACTAGCATGGAATTGGGCAACACACCCCTCTCTGGTACCTTTATATCCCCCATTATTGACTAATGAAGGAATCAGAAACTCTTGCACACAAACCACGCTTTCTGGCCATTTTATAAAAATGAGATTAGGAAGAGGATGAAATGATTACGTGTGTGTACCTGACTTCTCAGAGTACAGATTAGTCTGATCTGGAACAACAATGGATGGGTCCAGTAGCGTATATAAATAAATAACACCTTAATCAATTGAAGTTATGATTCCCCCCCTCCTAAATATGTAATTGACAGATTGGCTCCTCTAGAATTCATTCAAGGCCCTAGGTAACTGTTGACTCTTCAGAGATCTATTTGAGTTCATAAAATTGTCCTGTTCTAATAATTCATCTCCTCTTGGCTATTGATAGAGGCTTACTGCATTTTAGTGTGCCAACCTACTGTAATACGATATGTGAGATGCAGGTTTGGGTATCCTACATTTAGCCTGAAGATGGAGCCAAAGCATGTACAGTATAGCTCATGTTGGTTAGTCATAAACCACCGAGGGTAGACTTATATTCAGACACTGATCTCTATTCCCCATTTGCCAAGTTCTGAATGTTGGCTCATAAAGCAGTAATTTTGACTGTTCACTACTCTGCGGAACACTGAAAATGTACTGAACAAAAATATGAACGCATCATGTAAAGGAGTGGTACCATTTTTCAAGAGTTGAAATAAAAGATCACTGAAATGTTCCATAAGCACAAAAAGCTTATTTCTCTCAAATGTTGTGCACAAATTTGTTTAAATCGCTGTTTAGTGAGCATTTCTCCTTTGCCAAGGTAATCCATCCACCGGACTGGTGTGCATGTCAAGAAGCTGATTAAACGGTATTGTCATTACATAGGTGTGCTGGGGACAATAAAAGGCCACTAAAATGTGCCGTTTTTTCACACAACACAATGCCACAGATGTCTCAAGTTTTGAGGGAGTGTTCAATTGGCATGCTGACTGCAGAAACAGAAATGTTGCCAGAGAATTTAATGTTAATTTGGCAGTATGTCCAACCGGCCTCACAACAGCAGACCACGTGTGACAACCCCAGCCCAGGACCTCCACATCTAGCTTCTTCACCTGCGGGATTGTCTGAGGTGGGTGGGGGTGGGTGCTGAGGAGTATTTCTGTCTGTAATAAAGCTTGTTTGTGGGGAAAACAACACATTCCGATTGGTTGGACCTGGCTCCCCAGTGGGTGGTTGGGCCTATGCCCTCCCAGGGCTGCGCCCTGGCCGAGTCATGTGAAATCCATAGATCAGGGCCTAATGAATTTATTTAAAATTGACTGATGTCCTTCTATGAACTGTAACTCAGTCAAATCTTTGAAATTGTTGCATATTGCAATTATATTTTTGTTCAGTATAGATACATTTGGCCTCTTCAACCTGTCATGACATGTCTTAACCACTAGATGAGCTGTAATAGTAGGAAATGCTGGAGGACAAATTAAAGAACAAACTGGAAAAGAAGGTGTGAAGTAATGAATCAGAGTATTTGCAAATAAAACAGGTGCATGTTGTAACGGTTTTGACTTGAGGTAATTATTTATAGGGGTGCTAGGTAGGTTGTGCCTACCAGAGAAAACATTGGTTTCTCCTTTTGGTTTGGGAGGGAATGAGTCCCATCTGGTCCGTTAAGTCTACACCAATACAAAAAACTTATGTAAAAGTCAGGATGGAAATAAACTTTTCATAAACCCTTAAAACATTGGAAAGAACTTCAAAAACAACTATTCTTTTGCGTGGGTTGTATTACCAACATAAATGACTACACACACATATAATATAACACAATGAGTTCTGATTCCTCCAGAAATGTCCTGTACCTCGGGCCTAAAAAGAGTCCAGCCCGGTAAAGGAGTTCGGGGAACTCCAGTGACCTTTGTCACGCAATGTTTGTCCGTTCATTCAAGTGTAGCGTAAACCCAATATTAATCATACAATCAATATAACAATTATTTTACCACAGATCTTAAAAGCGTATCAACTCTTACTAAGTCCTCAACTACAACTAACTACATAAATCATCACAGTATACATCAAAACAAATTATACAAAAAGGTTGTGGTCAGTCAGACAATCCAATCCGCCAACAAAAGGAAAGGCCACGAAGAACAGAGAGGTGTAGTCCACGGACGCAAAGAGTGGATCCGATCCTGGGTAAACTCTATTAGGCTACAAAACAACCGGAATAGAGAAGCTTCGGAACTGAGTGTTGAACACATCCTCATTCACGTCTCCATCACAACCCCCACTTTTGCGCAGCTGATGCTGGCTATTTAATTGGGAATTAAAGGGAAAGCGCCCTATTGGAAGGAGAAACACTGAGACGGTTCAGAAAAATTCAGGGCCGTCACAATGTGCTATTGTCTTGACTCATGACATGTTTTGTGGTGAGTGTGTGAAGTTACTGCAGGTCTCTGTGTGTTTCTTTTACTGCTTCTCTTTTGACAGCCATGACCTTTTATGACAACTCTGCACCTCCCTATTTTTAGGGAGATTTAGCAGACACTTATCCAGAGCGACTTTATGAGCAAACAGGGTCTTTCTGAAGGGCACATTGACACATTTTTCACCAAGTCGGATTGAGGATTTGAACCAGCAACCTTGCAGTTACTGGCCCAACACTCTTAACCACTACAGTACCTGCCGCAGTCCACAGAAGAGTGGAATTGCCCAGTGCCAGCCGTGGGCAAGCCACTGTTACTGACACACACACATTACTCATCCCGCACACAAGCTGACCTGAGTGGGGGCAGCTGGAGCATGCACCGCGCCGACAAAACCTGAGTAGCTTTTAATTTATTTGGGCATGGTCTCGAACCCGAACCCGGCGTGTTACCGTTTTTTGTTTTGGTTGTGTTAGCCATGTTACTCAGCCAGTTAGCCAGGCTGAATAGGCAGAAGTCTAACTAACATATTCAGCAGGAAACTCACAAAACCACTCACCAACACACAACATGCAGAAGGATGAACACACCCTCATTAAGTGGAACGGTTAAGTTGGAGTAAAGTCTGATAGGTTTTGCATTCCGATGCTTATTTGAAAGAATGCTTAACATTTTTCTACTCCGCTCAAGGTGAAGAGTGGAAGGAATTCATCTGTGCCTCTGGTTCATAACCTGTGGAAGGTGGGGCTTCCGGGTGAGGCACAGTGTTCATTGGCCTTGTCATGAGTGATTCTAAGGTTCTTCAAGAAAGGGTGCTACCGCTCCAGTTCCGCATAGTAGTTGTACCAAGTTGACCGACTGATAGGGAACTGAAACCAACTGTTACTGGCAGAGAGGTCTGGAACTCACTTTGTTATTGGTCTATTAACCAATTTTCTGCATGGTGATGTCACCGTGGAACGCCAAAACTCCCACTCATGCAAACCTGCTGATTTGAAGTGTCTGTGTAGATTGTATTTTCAACTAGCAACTATCAGGAAATAACACTGATCAAATGTGTTCATACTTTTATAGGGTTAGTTTCATCAGCTGTTGTACAATATACAGTGGGGCAAAAAAGTATTTAGTCAGACACCAATTGTCCAAGTTCTCCCACTTAAAAATATGAGAGAGGCCTGTAATTTTCATCATAGGTACACTTCAACTATGACAGACAAAATGAGAAGAAAAAAAATCCAGAAAATCACATTGTAGGATTTTTAATGAATTTATTTGCAAATTATGGTGGAAAATAAGTATTTGGTCACCTACAAACAAGCAAAATTTCTGGCTCTCACAGACCTGTAACTTCTTCTTTAAGATGCTCCTCTGTCCTCCACTCGTTACCTGTATTAATGGCACCTGTTTGAACTTGTTATCAGTGTAAGATACACCTGTCCACAACCTCAAACAGTCACACTCCAAACTCCACTATGGCCAAGACCAAAGAGCTGTCAAAGGACACCAGAAACAAAATTGTAGACCTGCACCAGGCTGGGAAGACTGAATCTGCAATAGGTAAGCAGCTTGGTTTGAAGAAATCAACTGTGGGAGCAATGACCTGGGAAATAGTTACAGGGGAGAGGAATAGCCAATTGGAAGATGGGGATGATTAGGTGGCGTGAGGGACAGCTTGGGAATTTAGCCAGGACACCAGGGTTAACACCCCTACTCTTACAATAAGTTCCATGGGCTCTTTAGTGACCACAGAGAGTCAGGACACCTGTTTATTAACATCCCATCTGAAAGACTGCACCATACACAGGTCAGTCGCCTGGGATATATATATATTTTTCTTTAGACCTGAGGAAATAGGGCCTCCTATTGGCCCTCCAACACCACTTCCAGCAGCATCGGGTCTCCCATCTAGGGAACAACAACCAGGACTAACCCTGCTTAGCTTCAGAAGCAAGCCAGCAGTGGGATGCAGGGTGGTATGCTGCTGGCATACAGTAACAAGCGCCATGTTATTTTACTGTTCTTTGACAAAAATGTCTCTCTTTCAGCTTGGGGGATTTCTTCTTCATCAGAAGATGACACATCATGCTCTGGGTTGTATACTTCCCCAACATCTTCTTCAGATACCTCCCTCCTCTTCTAAATCGTTCTCTTGTTCCTCCTGGACATCTGAAAAAAATCTGATCTACGACCTGTTGGGCACTGAAACGTGCACTCATGGCTTCAGCAAAGAGAGAACTGGGGGGGCTGTCTTCTGCAGCACCTTTATAGCATCGGACTGCATTTCCCATTAGTAAACAATGCTTTCAAGAAATGTTTATTTTGTCTGAAATTGTGTTTACTTTGTCTGTGAACTTGAGTCACATGTCTGGGGTCGTGGAGGAAAGATACTGCACATGCACAAGAAAGTTTTAGTTTTGTCTGAGTTCAATCAGTAGCACACATCATCTTTATTTCTCATTGTGTGTGTGTGTGTGTGTGTGTGTGTGTCTTTGTGGTTTTTGTGTCTTTGTTGTTTTTGTGGTGTGTAAATTATTTTATAAATGCCGGGTCAAAAATGACCCGAAGACAATCTATGTAACCTGGTGGTGTACAGCTTTCATGGAAATATGAACAAAGGCGATATTTCTCTTTTTCTAATGTTGGGGTCACTCTAGGAAAAGTCATCAAATTTCAAGTTGAAAAAACATAATTTTGAGTGTTTTCTCTGCTGTTAAACATAGTGGCGGGTCATTTTCGACCTTTTAAGACAACGCAAGGGTTAAATACATAAAAAAAAAAAAAAAAAACTTTGGGTAATTGTATGGTCCTGGGGGCCAAGTGCTTACAGTATATTAATGTAGGCCTACCTGTTTGAGCTCCTGTTGGATAGATTCGATTTGGTTTCTCAATGGGAGGCTGCACTGTCTTGCCCTCTACCTTTGTCCGTTCAGATTGGACAGGTTAAGCCCGATACAGAGGACCTTGCATATTTGGTAAACCTACTTGTATGTTTTGTATGATATGACGCTTTCACCATTGGATCACCAAGACCTGTAAATAAATCTACACTCTGAGCCCATCAACCTGCCTGGCCTTCTGCTGATTTCATGCCCTTACGACTGCTACAAGGTCCCTATTTTGCAATTACATAGGCTAATCGAAATCTGTTGTAGACAAAATAATGAAAAGGTCTGTCGGTAGCCTCAATAAATAGACAAAGATTTGTAGTTGAACAAGGCACTGCATGTATCATTTTTTCTTTTCTTTTACTGTGCTTGAGTTTTGACTTGCACAACTTGGACTTGACTCGAGTCTTGACCCGTTCTACTTGGGACTCGACTTGAGAATCGGCCCTTATGAATTGAGACTTGCTTGTGACTCAAATAATAGTGACTTGATCCCATCTCTGGCATATTCCAGCCCTAACGACAGGTTTGTCAATTTACCTGTCTTATATCCGCTTGCTTGCGCTGAGGGAGGTGTGGCAATATTGAGCTGTGTTCTTAAAAACAAGTGCAAAAGGGACACTTTCATGCCGCACTAATGGGAAGTTTTAAAACCCACAAAATTAAAGTTAAAGTTCACACAAATGACATGTTGGTTTCCTTGCCCTTAAGCAGTCTATGAACTATGGAATTGTCATTTTGTAATTTGGGTGAACTATCGCTTAAAGGGGCAATCAGCAGTTAATGGTATGTACTCATTGATTCTTGAAGAATTTAACTTAACTTATAAATGCCTCATGAGGTTAGTTCAACTGTCTTATCCCATCAGAACCCAAAATATAATTCCAATATTTGTGAACAGATCAAATGTAAACAAATGTTGATATCATGGATGCTCAGTCCCTGCATCCATAGCTCTGTCTATGAATATGAGAGTGGTTATATGTCTCCAGGCCCCATCCCTCAGCTTTTTACTGAACCGAACCGGACACTTTGTTATTGTTTCTACTGTTGATTGCCACATCAAATGATGCCTTCTATATGGAGGCGAAATTCAAAGTATTCAGATAATTGTTTGCTCAATTATTCTGTATTGCTTTAAAATTATACAACATATGCCAGTTAGCAGATGCTTTATCTAAAACGATTTAGTCATACATTTTTTTTTTTACACAAGGGTGGTCCCAGGAATCGAATCCACTATACTGCCATGCTCTACCAACTGAGCTACAAAGGACTACAACATGTTGTATTGCTTACTTTTATTGATAAAAAAAGAACTTAACACAAAAACAACACAACCACCACACCTGACACACACCACAACATGCCTCCACTTGTCCATGAACACACAAAAACACACTGTTGCCTCTCTTCTCAATACACATGTACACTGACTGTACAAAACATTAGGACCACCTTCCTAATATTGAGTTGCACCCCCCTTTTCCCTCAGAACAGCTTCAATTCACCGGGGCATGGACTCTACAAGGTGTCGAAAGCGTTCCACGCTTGCTGGTCCATGTTGACTACAATGCTTCCCACAATTGTTTCAAGTTGGCTGGATGTCCTTTGGGTGGTGGCCCATTCTTGATACACACACAATACTATTGTGGCTGGGACCTACTACCATACTCCGTTCAATGGTACGCATACACAATCCTACTTCTTTAACCAATCTCCTCCCCTTCAGCTACACTGATTGAAGTGGATTTAACAGGTGACATCAATAAGTCATCAGAGCTTTCACCTGGTCAGTTTATGTCATGGAAAGAGCAGGTGTTCCTAATGTTTTGTACACACAGTGTACAAATCAAATTCTAACCTGATTATTGATCTGTTGGGAAAATGTCAACCTCCTCAAGATGGTCAATGTAAGGTTTCCAGATTATATCAAACATAATTTGTTGTGCTTAATTTTATAAAACACAGAATGTATTGGAACGTAACTATGTAGTTCAGCCCTCCAGTTTGTTATTGACGGTGAGTACAATGCTTTCCAATTGATAGCTATACATTATTTTGCAGCAATTAGACCTAAGTTACAAAACGTTGATATTGGCCACCATTAGCAATGTGCCATATGGAAATGGTGTCAGTTTGTCACAGGACCACAGCATATGTAATAGAGTTCTTTTTATATTTTTTTGCATCTCCAACAGAGATGTGACATTTCTGGGTGCACTGCATGCATTCTGGCAGGATTGTAGTAAATCCTATGGATTATCTTGAATTGCAATAATTTATCTCTAAGGTTTTACAATCAAATATGAAAATGTTCACATATCTGTGGCTGAGCCGTTGTTGCTCCTAGACATTTCCACTTCACAATAACAGCACTTACAGTTGACCGGGGCAGCTCTAGCAGGTTAGAAATTTGACAAACTGACTTGTTGGAATGGTGGCAAGGACGGTGCCACGTTGAACGTCACTGAGCTCTTCAGTAAGGCGATTCTACTGACAATGCTTGTCTATGGAGATTACATGGCTGTGTGCTCGATTTTATACACCTGTCAGAAACTGGTGTGACTGACGCAGTCGAATCCACTACTTTTGTGTTTATAGTGTATGTTCCCAATTATTTAATGGGTATGCTATTACTCCGTTAGTCAACACTTTTTTGGGTGTCAATTCTTGTCTTTTACTCGACTGACACAAACAAAAATACTGCTACAGTGAGAGAGCACTACAGACTGAGATACTGGCTGAGACACTGACAGAAAGATTAATGATGCCAATATAATATGCTCACACTGTTATAATTCAGAGGCAGCTCTTTGGAAAGCTGAGTGTGGAATTTGTCTTGGCAGACTTGTCTCTCTCTCTCGTGTGTGTGTGTGTGTGTGTGTGTGTGCCTGCGTGTGCATGTCTGTCTAAGTTACAGCAATGATAAGTGAGCGTGGTAGTTATCATTAGCTGGTCATAGTGTGTCTCTGCTCTCTAGTAGGTGGGTGTTAAATGACAACCACAGACCACGTGTAACAATGCCAAACCAGGACCTCCATATCCCGCTTCTTCACCTGCGGGATCATCTGAGACCAGCCACCCGGACAACTCATTAAACTGTGGGTTTGCACAACTGAAGAATTTCTGCATTAACTGTCAGAAACCGTCTCAGGGAAACTCATCTGCGTGCTTGTCGTCTTCACCAGGGTCTTAACCTAAATGCAGTTCTGTATCGTACCAATTTCAGTGGGCAAATGCTCACCTTTGATGGCCATTGGCACACTGGAGTGAATCCCGGTTTCAACTGTACCAGGCAGATGGCAGGAATTATGGCGTCAAGTGGGCGAGCGGTTTGCTGATATCAACGTTGTGAATAGAGTGCCCCATATGGCGGTGGGTTTATGGTAAGGGCAGGCATAAGCTACGGACAATGAACACAATTGCATTTTATTGATGGCAATTTGAATGCACAGAGATTGAATGCACAGATTTTTGCCATTCATCCGCCTCCATCACCTCATGTTTCAGCATGATAATGCAAGGCCCCATGTCGCAAGGATCAGTACACAATTCCTGGAAGCTGAAAATGTCCCAGTTCTGCATGTCTCAGTTCTGGCCTGCATACTCTCCAGACATGTCACCCATTGAGCATGTTTGGGATGCTCTGGATTGACGTGCACGACAGGGTCTTCCAGTTCCAGCCAATATCCAGTAACTTTGCACAGCCTTTGAAGAGGAGTGGGACATCATTCCACAGGCCACAATCCACATCCTGATCAACTCAATGCGAAGGAGATCCACATCCTGATCAACTCTATGCGAAGGAGATGTGTCGCGCTGCATGAGGCAAAAGGTGGTCACACCAGATCCTGACTCATATTCTGATTCATGCCCCTACCTTTTTTAAGGTATATGTTTCAATTGACTGATGTCCTTATATTATCTGTAACTCAGTAAAGTCTCTTACATTTTTGCATGTTGCGTTTATATTTTCGTTCAGTCCATATAGCGAATAGGGTGGCTTTTGAGACGTAGCCAGAGCCAGACCTCTGTGTGTGTGTATCAGCCCTAGCCAGACTTCTGCAGCCTCAAAGAAGTGAAATGTCAAACTAAATGTCAGGCAGCACACAGAAAATGTCAACCTCCATTTAGTGGCAGAGTTAATAAATACACAGCAATTGGCCAGTGTTACCTAGTGTTGATTTTTCTGTATGTAACTGTAATGTAACATTTATAGTGTTGTTTCATGTGTCTCATTGGTGTAAAATAATCCCCATTGTTGGTGTTAGTAACCAGTGTTAAACCAAAACCAAGCCCATCGTTAGCATATTTCTAAGCATGCTTTATTGCAGGTAGATTTTTATAATTGTTTGTTTAATATACATTTTTTGCAAGTACATTGCTTGATTAATGGGGCGGCAGGGTAGCCTAGTGGTTAGAGCGTTGGACTAGTAACCGGAAGGTTGCAAGTTCAAACCCCCAAGCTGACAAGGTACAAATCAGTTCTGCCCCTGAACAGGCAGTTAACCCACTGTTCCTAGGCTGTCATTGAAAATAAGAATTTGTTCTTAACTGACTTGCCTAGTTAAAAAATAATAATAATCAAGCAGTCTTATGCTGCGCAAATATAAATAGCATACATTTTTCTAAACTAATCCAATTTGTTACTTGCACCCGTTACTAAAATAGTTGTTCCAGTTTACATGGTTTAGGTATTCTCATATTTTAGTCTTCCTAACCTAAATGCAGGTTGTGGATGAATAAAAATGAAAATGTTGGATATCCCCACACTGGCTGGATTCCAATAGGAATTACACATCACTTTGCCAACCAGCATAATGTGACTGGCAGGCCTGATGTGGCCTGTAAACCATGAGTGTCAGGCCACTGTATTAGGGTAAAAATAGTCCCTCAAAATAAAGTCAAATAATTTCATTTGAATTTAGTTATGATCTCACTTGGGGAAAGATATTGATAAATGCAACAACCATGTCTCTGTCACTAGCAAATGCTGTCATGGGTGGTAACTCCACAAGGAACTCTTGGAAATATGGAAATAAGGCTTTACACTGAGCAGTGTTTATTTATCACTGAAAAGTGTGGACCCATATAGACACTGGACCAGTGTTAAATATTTTACTCTCAGTGTAGATATAACACTGAAAGATTTGCTGATTAAGTGGATTATTCCCTAAACAACCACATACCTTAGAATGCTAATAATGTTGTAAACACACACACACACACACAGTAGAACGGGCATACACACTTCGGTAAACACACACTGCAGGAAACACACACTGCAGAACACACATATGCATTACACACACAGACTCCAGGGCACATTCCCATATGCTGCAAGGCACATACTGTACACTGTCAGGCACACAAATTCCCTGCAGGGCGCACACACACACACACACACACACACACACACACACACACACACACAGAGAATGGTTATATGCACATAATAATGCAATTATTGTGGATAGATTAATATAATAGTTTGATTAAATAATCCTGTTTACATGTACAAATCTGAAATCAGGCTAACTGATGATAAATGCAGAAAATCGGCAATCAATATAAACGTTCTACCACAGCGATGTTATTTTGGGGAAGCATATTTGAATCTGGACATATTTGAGTTTGGACATATAAAGTTTGTATGTGAAAACCACTTCTAAGACGCATACATTCAGTTGTTCCGAACTCACTTCACTCATGCTAAAGAGGGAGGCTTTCTCAGCTGGTGCTAGCACATGCGCTGATGAATTACACTGCTGGAATGCCGATTAAGGTATTACCTTTTGGGGCGGCAGGTAGCCTAGTGGTTAGAGCGTTGGGCCAGTAACCGAAAGGTTGCTGGATCCAATCCCTGAGCTGACAAGGTAAAAATCTGTTGTACTGCCCCTGAACAAGGCAGTTAACCCACTGTACCCCGGTAGGCAGTCATTGTAATTAAGAATTTGTTCTGAACTTACTTGCCTGGCTAAAAAACTGTATATAATTATTACTGTGCATGTAAACACAGGAGAATACCAAACATGGAGGGAAACCGTCTGAACACTGAACATTCAAAAGATGATCTCCTTATGGTGCATTTGTCCTCTGGATACCACTGTAATCCTTCTGCTTTCTCTCTCCCACACACTCTGCCCTCTAACTTTATTCCCCCCTCTCTCTCTCTCTACCTAACTTTCTAAATCCCCTTTTCTCTATAATTCCATCCCTCTTCATACTGTCAATCACCTTGAAACTCCCTTCCATCCCTCCCACTATCCCTCTACCCCCGCATGTGTATTCATTCCATATCATCACTTGGTCACATCTGATACTTTGTCCTTTTATTACTACATAAAATACTTCACTACGCAGACTGCACATACCATTGGATATTAATATGACTTATCCTACAGGATACTACACGTCTATCATTTTGTCAAATCTATTTCATATGCAGGTCTATTATTTTTGTTTTACTGCACCACTAAGGGAGTGAAGATCTACATGGATGTCTCTAGTGATGGCAAATTTAAAATGTAAATGTTGCTGAAGTCTAAAACAGAGGCTCTCCGAGAGGAAGGGGTGAGATCAGTTTTCCTCTGGCCTAGCTCATCTATCATTGATGAGTTTGTGTGTTTGTGTACTTGTGTGTTTGTTGATATGTGTGTTTGTGGACATCCATTATCATTGTCCTTACCCTCTGATATCTCTGGTCAGAAATCTGCTGCCCTGCTGATTGCACCTTCCACTGGTGTTGCAGTGGACACAGACGGCTCCCTGAAAGGGGTGGGGCTAGTTGGGCTTCTGGACCAGAAAGGGAAGAGGTCTTCGGCTCCAGGTCCTCCTCTGATTGGTCAGCGGACAATCAATCTGAATCGGGAGAGCATGTATCAGATGACAGATAAGGGACAGAGTAGCTTTTTCTCCTCCGGACAGTACGGGGGACATAATTACCTCACAGACACAACCTTCCTCAAACAGTCCCAGGCTTCCTCCACTCTATCTGCCCTGGACACTTGGAAGACCAACAGACTCTACCTGGACAAGGCAAACCATTAGAAACACCCGTGTTGATTTGGCTATGGTTTTTGTGATGGTAGTGAAAGGGGTTCACCTAGGGGTCATGATAGGGGCTGTACCAAATGTTTAATGTATTATGATAATTGATTATGCTTATGTTGTATTAATAGAATAATTATAAAACCCCTCCCTCCTTACATTTGTAGGGTCCTAGACTACAGATTAACAATATATGTACATTATGAGGTTTAATATTGTTCCACAATACTTTTCTAGGCTCTCTGCCTCTTATGAAGAAACTGTCTGAGAAATGTGTGACTGTGAAGACAGAACTCTGCAGGGGAGTGTAAGAGATAAGAAATTAGTCAGACATTCCACTATAAATCAACTTGAACATTTACTGCTAAGCTTTTAGCTATTTAAACAAGAGCTTTAGTGTTGAGTAGGCATGGTTTTGGTCTCATAAGTAAAAGATAATGACGTAGGCAGTGACATTACTAGGGCTGAACTTCGGGTTTAATAAAATAACTTGGGGCCTTTTCTTGGATGCAGAACTTACTCTGAAACATGAGTTATGTTCCTGTTGTCAACTTCTGTCTGCAATTGCATTAAGGTTTTTGAATGATTTAATTAAATATATTGTCATAATGCTAATTTCACCAATGAGCCAATGATTGTCAAGGAACAAGGAAACAAACCCCAACATTAGTCAGAGTAATGGATTGCATTAGCAGATTTAGTCTAAAAGGCTGTTTCAAAGAATGCCATTTCAGCACTCAATTTGTTAATGCTATCAAGTGTTTTTGCAATAACTATATGGGTTGGTGTGAGAACAGTTAGGATCTGGTTGTATTCCTGGTAACACTTTCTTTGGATGGGACATCTGTAGTTGCTCTATAGACTATCTACAGACTATTAGTAACTTTTCAAATAAGTATCTACAAACCCTAACCCTAAACTTAACCCTTATTCTAACCCTAAACTTAACACTTACCCTAACCCTAACCTTAACCCTTATTCTAACCCTAAATTTAACCCTTATCCTAACCCTAGCCCTAACCTTACCCCTTATTCTAACCCTAAACTTAACCCTTATCCTAACCCTAGCCCTGACCCTGACCGTAACCTTAGCAAACAGCTGATAATCAACAGATAGTTTGTTGATAGTATGACCATTTGTAGAGCATCTACAGATGGAAAATCTGGGCTATCCAAATAAAGTGTGATCGTATTCCTAAAACCTTCTGTAACCTGTAACCTGGATTTTCTGAACATATCCAGTTTGTCTTAACCAGATGAGGGAGTCCTGGATTTCTTGGTTCCAGAACGGCTGCTTCTCCTTTAAGTCATTAGGCTAAGTGAATCGCAGGTTGGTTGATCGGTAAACTGTGCAACATTCAAAAAGGTCCCCATGTTAATGACAGAAACAACAATAGACATCATGGAGTCAAAAGACAGAGCGCAACATTTTACACCTCAAGAACAAGAAAGGATAGTAACTGTCTTCAAGGATTATCTTGAAATCTTTACCAAAAAAAGTAACACAACTGCAGTGGCAAATGCCAGAGGGAGCATGGCAGAACATGACTGACAGAGTAAATGCGTAAGTGAAGTGACAGAATTTCAATATGTAATACACATATGTGTTTAGTAATAATGCTTTCACTTTACAGAGCACTTTTATTGATGCTGGGGATATTATGTGGCAAGGCTGTAGCCTGTAAGTTGTATAGCAGCCTGTGTCACAATGCAAATGTCGCTAGGATTAATAATGTATTGAATGTATAGTGCTTTTCAGGACAATGCCTCTATTCTGTGTTTAGTTGTAAACCCCGGGGTGCCAAAATAACCTGGCAACAGATAACCCCAACTTGATCTTTTTTTGTTTTTATTTCATATTAATCAGATGGCTCCTTGCCCGGAAAGTAGTTTCTGGGCCTGCATAAACCGTAGCCTAACCCATGGTTTCCCCTGGCCCACAGGCTACTGCTAAGAAAATCGCAGTGTTAAAATCATGTAACTTGCTAATTAAAGTCATCACATTTCTTTGATTTATCTAAATGCCAGTTTTGATGATTATATTATTTGTTGCACTGTATTCCTTTAGCCACCAAAATAGAGGTTGAACAGAGGAAGACAGGAGGGGGGGCTCCACCTCCAGGGTTCACCCCAGCTGAGAAGTTGGTCCTGGACCACAGTAGAGGCTCAAAAATGGCTCCCAAGTGGCGCAGCGGTCTAAGGCACTGCATCTCAGTGATAGAGGTGTCACTACAGGCCCTGGTTCAATTCCAGGCTGTATTTACAACCGGCCGTGATTGAGAGTCCTACTCCGCGCACAATTGGCCCAGCGTCATTAGGGTTTCGCCGGGGTAGGCTGTCATTGTAAATAAGAATTGGTTCCTAACTGACTTGCCTAGTTAAATAAAGAGGGAGGGCCAATCATGGAAGGCATCGTTTGGGGTTGCTTATCATACATGACTGCCCCCTGGACAGGAGCCCGTTTATAAAGGGTAGCCTTATCACATTTGAATGTTAAGATAAATCCATATGAATGCTTCTCCTTCTCTTTATTTCAGTCACTGGCCGCTCAATCACTATTCTGGAGGGGTCATCAACTGAATACATTGCGGTACAACAGCAGAACCTTTTTATGTTGGAGGATGAGCATTATGATGAGGAGACGATCTCGGCATCTTCCGAGAGGCCTTGAGGTAAAAACATGTAGTTTACATGTAGGCTGACTCGATAAAGTACTTTATACTTATTCACCAGGACAGGCTAAGATCAAGTTAACCTAGTAGGTAGCGGGTTTGTTTCAGAGCATTCGTTGCTATGGTTTCTGATCAGGCTCTCTTTCAAGCTCTTTTCTGGAACCGGATATTCTGACTTAGCTGACTTAGTTCTGGTTTGACTGATCTCGCTTAGTCACTAATTCGGCTTTCTGGAATACCCGGTATAATTGAAAAATATATATTTTGCAAAGTATTGAAATTGAATTAGAATACATGTATTTTGTATTTTCAAAAACATTTGCAAATAGCCGGCCGAACAGATACAACATTCTCAGTAACGGTTACAGAAACTTCTTCCTTGCTATGACTATAATATGTATAAGCAATAAAGCATGAGGGGGTGTGGTATATGGTCAACATAACACAGCTAAGGGCTGTTCTTACGCACGACGCAATGCTGAGTGCCTGAATACAGCCCTTAGCCGTGGTATATTGGCCATATACCACAAACTCCCGAGGTGCCTTATTGCTATTATAAACTGGTTACAAACGTAATTAGCGCGCTAAAAATACATGTTTTGTCATACCCGTGGTATATTAGAACTATTTTCTACATTGTAGAAGACATCAAAACTATGAAATATAACATATGAAATCATAACACAAAAAAGTGGAAAACAAATCCAAATATATTTTAGATTTGAGATTCTTCAAAGTAGCCACCCTTTGCCTTGATGACAGCTTTGCACACTCTTGGCATTTTCTCAACCAGCTTTATGAAGTAGTCACCTGGAATGCATTTCAATTAACAAGTGTGCCTTTTTAAAAGTTAATTTGTGTAATTTCTTTCCTTCTTAATATGTCTGAGCCAATCAGTTGTGTGTGACAAGGTAGGGGTGTTATACAGAAGACAGCCCTATTTGGTAAAAGACCAAGTCCATTTTTTGTTATTTTTATTTAACCTTTATTTAACAAGACAAGTCAGTTAAGAACAAATTCTTATTTACAAAGACGGTCTAGCAAAAGGCAAAAGGCCTCCTGCGGGGGCGGGGGCTGGGAATAAAAATAAATTAAATAAAAATATAGGACAAAACACACATAACGACAACACAACACTACATAAAGAAAGACCTAAGACAACAACATACTATGGCAGCAAAACATGACAACAACATTGTAGCAGCACAACATTGTAGCAGCACAACATTGTAGCAGCACAAAACAGGGTACAAACGTTACTGGGCACAGATAACAGCACAAAGGGCAAGATGGTAGAGACAACAATACATCACGCAAAGCAGACACAACTGTCAGTAAGAGTGTCTATGATTGAGTCTTTGAATGAAGAGATTGAGATAAAACTGTCCCGTTTGAGTGTTTGTTGCAGCTCGCTCCAGTCGTCTTTTCAGTTCGCTGCAGCTAGCGAGTGACCCAGGGATGTCTGTGCTTTGGGGACCTTTAACAGAATATGACTGGCAGAACAGGTGTTGTATGTGGAGGATGAGGGCTGCAGTAGATATCTCAGATATGGGGGTGTGAGGCCTAAGAGGCTTTTATAAATATGCATCAACCAGTGGTTCTTGTGAAGGGTATACAGAGATTACCAATTTACAGAAGAGTATAGAGTACAGTGATGTGTCCTGTAAGGAGCATTGGTGACAAATTTTATGGCCGAATGATAAAGAACATCTAGCCGCTCGAGAGGACCCTTACCTGCCAATCTATAAATTACGTCTCCGTAATCTAGCATGGATAGGATGGTCATCTGAATCAGGGTTAGTTTTGCAACTGGAGTTAAAGAGGAGATTTAATTTTAGCCTGCAGCTTTGATATGTGCTGAGAGAAGGACAGTGTACTGTCTATCCATACTCCCAAGTACTTATGTGAGGTGACTACCTCCAGCTCTAAACCCTCAGAGGTAGTAATCAAACCTGTGGGGAGAGGGGCATTCTTCTTACCAAACCACATGACCTTTGTTTTGGAGATGTTCAGAACAAGGCTAAGGGCAGAGAAAGCTTGTTGGACACTAAGAAAGCTATGTTGTAGAACTTTTTTTTATATGCGGGGAGGGGCCAGCTGAGTATAAGACTGTATCGTCTGCATATAAATGGATGAGAGAGCTTCCTACTGCCTGAGCTATGTTATTGATGTAAATTAAGAAGAGCGTGTGGACTAGGATCGAGCATTGGGGTACAACCTTGGTGACAGGCAGTGGCTGAGACAGCAGCTGTTCTGACATCATACACTGCACTCCTTGAGAGTGGTAGTTAGCAAATCAGACCAAAGACCCCTCGGAGACACCAATACTCCTTACCCAGCCCACAAGAATGGAATGGTCTACCGTATCAAAAGCTTTGGCCAAGTCAATAAAAATAGCAGCACAACATTGCTTATATTCAAGGGCAAAGTTGACATCATTGAGGATCTTTGAGGTTGCAGTGACACATCCATAACCTGAGCGGAAACCAGATTGCTTACCAGAGAGAATACTATAGACATCAAGAAAGCAAGTCAGTTGATTATTGAAAAGTTGTTCCAACACTTTTGATAAACAGGGCATATTAGAAATAAGATTATAACAGTTAGGATCAGCTTCAGCTCCCCTTTAAAATAAAGGATGAACTGTGGCTGCCTTCCAAGCAATGGGAACCTCCCCAGAGAGGAGAGACAGGTTAAGAAGGTCAGAGAGAGACTTGGTGATTGTAGGGGCAGCAACCTTAAAGAAAAAGGGTCTAAACCATCTGACCCAGATGTTTTTTTTTGGGTCAAGTATAAGGAGCTCCTTTAGCACCTCAAAGTCAGTGACCGCCTGCAGAGAGAAACTTTGTAGCGGGGCAGGGGAAAAAGAGGGAGGAGCAACGGGGCTAGTCGCATTAGAAGGGGTGGGAGATGAGGAAATGTTGGACGGGCAAGGAGTCATGGCTGAGTCAAATAGGAATCTTGACTTATTGAAGTGGTGATTTAAAAGCTCAGCCATGTGCTTCTTGTCAGTAACAACCACATCAACTTTAAGGGACATGGGCAACTGTGAGGAGGAGGGTTTATTCTCCAGAACTTCTTGGGGTTAGACCCACAGAGAGAGAACTGCTCCTTAAAGTTATCTAACTTTGGCCTTCCGGATAGCCTGAGTGCACTTATTTATCTTTTGCCTGAACGAGAGCCAGTCAGCCCTGAGTATGATTGTGCCGAACCTTTCGCCAAATGCAGGTTTTGAGGTGGAGTAACTCTGCAAGATCACGGTCAAACCAGGAGCTGAACCTGTTTTTAATTCTCGTTTTCTTTATTGGAGCATGTTTGTTAATATTATCAAAAAAGAAGGTCCAAGCGTCTTTGACAGAAGGGATCAACCAGATTCTATGCCAATTTACAGAGGCCAGGTCATGAAGGAAGACTTGCTCATTGAAGTTTTTAGCAAGCGTCTATGACAAATCCGGACAGGTCGGTTCACTTTGAAGCCATTATGAACACAGGCTGAACAACAGTGATCACTAAGGTCATTACATAAAACACCAGACTGATACCAATCAGGATTATTTGTGAGGATAACATTGAGGAGAGTAGCCTTTTCTGGGTGTTTGGAGTCATACCTTGTGGGTTTGGTAATAATCTGAGAAAGATTGAGGGAGTCCTATTGCTTTAGGATTTGGTCAGGTGGTTTAAGCATGTCCCAGTTTAGGTAATCTAGCAGGACAAATTCAGACTCAGTGTAAGGGGGCAGGAGAGAGTTTAGGGCAGGTAGGGTACAGGCCGGTGCTGATAGAGGACGATAACACCCACAAACAGTCAATGAAGAGCTATTTGAAAGTTTAATGCTTAAAACCAGCAAATCAAATTGTTTGGGCACAGACTTGTTGGAGACAACCGAGCGCTGAAGGTGATCCTTGGTAAAGATGGAAGATCTGTCTTGACGAAAAATGTTTTAACCAGAAAGGTTAACATCAGTGTTCAAAACACTCTTCCTTAACCACATCTCAGTAATGACCAACACATCTGGGTTGGAGCTGTGGACCCACACCTCCAATTGATCCATTTTAGGTAATACGCTTCTAGTGTTAAGATGCAGAAAACCCAGGCTTTTACAACTGCTAGTCTTTTACGAGAGCAGAAATCAGTCAAACAGATATCAAAGCACATGTCAGAATTGGGGCTTCCAACAGTAAATGGGCCTGGGTGTACATGCACATTTCCAGATATCACCAACAGTAATACAAATAAGGCACGGCAAAGGACATAGAGAGTTCTGCAGTGTTGATTTATTGATTTATGACATCTGAATGTGCATTAGATGGCAACAAGATCATATTATACAGCAATTTCATCAGGTAACATGAATACAAAGCGGTGGTTAGAATAGGAGAGGTGGTTAGAATAGGATGGGAGGCCAAAGAGGAGATCTGCATGGAGGAATGGGCCAAAATACCAGCAATAGTGTGTGAAAACCTTGTGAAGACTTACAGAAAACGTTTGACCTCTGTTACCCAACAAAGGGTATATAACAAAGTATTGAGATAAACTTTTGTTATTGACCAAATACTTATTTTCCACCATAATTTGCAAATAAATTCATAAAAAATCCTACAATGTGATTTTCTGTATTTCTTTTCTCATTTTGTCTGTCATAGTTGAAGTGTACCTATGATGAAAATTACAGGCCTCTCTCATCTTTTTAAGTGGGAGAACTTGCACAATTGGTGGCTGACTAAATACCTTTTTGCCCCACTGTATGTCAACTTTGACATTGATTTATCCTGCGATAGATGTCATTCAATTGGTAACATACATTTTTGTTTACTGATTAATCATTGCTGATTAAAATTTTGGACAGGTAACTAGTAACAGTTAACGGATTACATTTAGAAAGTAACCTACCCAACCCTGACGATTCCACATGTGTTATTTCAGAACAACCCTTGAATGAGTAGGTGTGTCCACACTTTTGACTGGTACTGTATGTGAAAATGAACAACTGCAAAACACACTGGGTACTGTCATTGGCCTTGTTTTGGGGCGGAGCTCATTAGAGTTATACTCAGCATGCTTTACAATTGTTCATTTTTACTACACATTATTTACATTACATACAGAGCAGATGCTCTTATCACACCATAGTGCCATCAGACTTTTGATACCAATGTAGGGTAAAAGGGGGCCACAAAATTGTCAACCAGCTATAAAGAAATAGTATTGAAAAGTATTTTGAAAATACAAATTACAGCTTTCGAAAGAATCTCGTTACATAATACATTGGTGTGTAGTTCAGTCTAGTGTAATACAACATACAAAATACTTTGAATTAATTAAAATAAGTTTAGCTGTGTTGTCTGGACAGAGAACACAGCTAGAGAACACAACTAACAGGAACACAAATCAGCTCATGAGATTTGAGACTTTAGAGAGATCGACAGGCACTGAGATCGATGGGAGGTGAATTCCAGGAGCGTGTCAGTGAGTGAGACCGGTGAGAGGTCTGTTGTTTTGGATGGGAGACAAAACTATGGCAGCTACTCTCTCTCTCTCCTCAGCCTACTGCATTGCCTCATACACTGCTAAACTGAAGAAGAGTGAAGAAGGGAGACATCACCCAAAGACTATTCTCACACTGAGGTACACATGGTACTGACTGTTGTGCTCTGATCTGTTGTCTGTGATGCTCTACTTTGACACCAGGGGGTGTATGTCCCTGTGTTTTACTGTAAAACGATACCGGTTAGGACCTGTGTGTGTGATAGAGATCATATTGCCGGAGTTCTCATTGCTGAATGTATAACACAATCTGAGTGTAAATTGGTTACTGTAGGAGACAAGATCAGGCTGCATAATGGCTGCTGTTTGTCAAGGGTTTACACTACGTTGTAATTTTCGAATAAGAAAGTAAATGGCAAATTTAAGAAGAAAAGAAGAGAGCTTTGTTTTGTACATTTGTGCCTGGACCACAGAATAATTCTCTATTGTACGGCATGCATTCAAATGGTCTGCGTTTGATTGTTTGTTTGTCATAAACTAGACCCAAATGTAATTTGGAAGAGGGAATAGAGGTAAGAATGTGTGTGCTGCGAACTGAGGGGAAAAAAACAATAATAACGATGGCTGCTCTCTCTAACACAGTCAGGAATTGTAATGAGGTTTAAAGAGTGACTAAAGGTCCTGAACAGGCCTTCTGAAAAGTATCATTTTTTTCTCTCATGGCTAACTACCATGATGTTTGAAAAGGCAGGCTGAGAGGGCGGGGAGATTATATTCGTAAGCTTACCTTGACTGACACCTATGTAAAGCAACTTGGACGCAGTGAGCAGTGTTACAGTAAAATCATCTCAAGCAAATTTGATGATCGACAAAGCAACTCAAACAGCATTGAAATTGCATCAATGACATCAGATTTTAACATATACAGTACCAGTCAAAAGTTTGGACACCTACTCATTCAAGGGTTTTTCTTTATTTGTACTATTTTGTAAATTGTAGAATAATAGTGAAGACATCTAAACTATGAAATAACACATATGGAGTCATCTGGTAACAAAAAATATGTTTCTATGTGAGATTCTTCAAAGTAGCCAACATTTAATTTGATGACAGCTTTGCACTCTTGGCATTCTCCCAACCAGCTTCATGAGGTTGTCACCGGGAATACATTTCAATTAACAGGTGTGCCTTGTTAAAAGTACATTTCTGGAATTTCTTTCCTTAATGCGTTTGAGCCAATCAGTTGTGTTGTGACAAGGTAGGGTTGGTATACAGAAGATAGCCCTATTTGGTAAAAGACCAAGCCCATATTATGGCAAGAACAGCTCAAATAAGCATAGCAAAACGACAGTCCATCATTACTTTAAGACACTAAGGTGAGTCAATGTGGAGCATTTCAAGAACTTTGAAAGTTTCTTCAAGTGCAGTCGCAAAAACCATTGAGCACTATGATGAAACTGGCTCTCATGAGGACCACCACAGGAATAGAAGACCCAGAGTTACCTCTGCTGTAGAGGATAAGTTCATTTGAGTTACAAGCCTCAGAAATTGCAGCCCAAATAAATGCTTCACGGAGTTCAAGTAAGAGACACATCTCAACATCAACTGTTCAGAGGAGAATGTGTGAATCAGGCCTTCATGGTTGAATTGCTGCAAAGAAACCACTACTAAAGGACACCAATAAGAAGAAAAGACTTGCTTGGGCCAAGAAACACGATAAATCCAAATTTGAGATTTTTGGGTCCAACTGCCGCTTCTTTCTGAGATGCAGAGTAGGTGAACGGATGATCTGCACATGTGTGGTTCCCACCATGAAGCATGGAGGATGAATGGGTGGGGCTGAGGGGAAACGTTGCTGGTGACACTGTCTGTAACTTACATAGAATTCAAGACACACAACTAGCATGGCTACCACCGCATTCTGCAGCGATACGCCATCTCATCTGGTTTGCGCTTAATGGGACTATCATTTGTTTTTCAACAGGACAATGATCCAAAACACCCCCAGGCTGTGTAAGAGCTGTTTGACCAAGAAGGAGAGTGATGGAGTGCTGGACCAGATGACCTGGCATCCACAATCCCCCAACCTCAACCCAATTAGGATGATTTGGAATGAGTTGGATCGCAGAGTGAAGGGAAAAAAAAACAGCCAACAAGTGCTCAGCATACATGGAAAGTCCTTCAAGACTGTTGGAAAAGCATTCCAGGTGAAGCTGGTTGAGAGAATGCCAAGAGTGTCCAAAGCTGTCATCAAGGAAAAGGGTGGCTACTTTGAAGAATCTAAAATGTAAAATATATTTTTTGGTTACTATATGATTCCATATGTGTTATTTTATAGTTTTGATGAATTCACTATTATTCTACAAATGTAGAAAATAGTACAAATAAATAAAAAACCTTCAATGAGTAGGTGTGTCCAAACTTTTGACTGGTACTGTATATATACAGTATATTCACTATATATACAAAAGTATGTGGACACCCCTTCAAATTAGTGGATTCGGCTATTTCAGCCACACCCGTTGCTGAAAGGTGTATAAAATCGAGCACACAGCCATGTAATCTCCATAAACAAACATTGGCAGTAGAATGGCCTTCTGAAGAGCTCAGTTTCTTTCAAAGTGGCACCGTCATGGGATACCACCTTTCCAACAAGTCAGTTTCTGCCCTGCTACAGCTGCCCCGGTCAACTGTAAGTGCTGTTATTGTGACATGGAAATGTCTAGGAGCAACAACGGCTCAGCCACCATGAGGTAAGCCACACAAGCTCACATAATGGGACTAACAAATGCTGAAGCGCATAGCATGTAAAAATCGTCTGTTCTCGGTTGCAACTTTCTGTTTTTCATAGTTTGGGCTAGGCTGCTTACTTCAAGTGAAGGGAAATATTAACACTACAGCACACAATGACTTTCTAGACAATTCTGTGCTTCCAACTTTATGGCAACAGTTTTGAGAAGGCCCTTTCCTGTTTCAGCATGACAATGCCCCTGTGCACAAAGCCAGGTCCATACAAAAGTGATTTGTCGAGATTGGTATGAAAGAACTTGGCTGGCATGCACAGTGCCCTGACCTTTATCTTTTCTGTTGCATAGTTATAACATGTTAACAGTCATGTACAGTTCAGTCAAAATACAATCATAATATTTGATGATATTTGAAGGAAACCAGATCAAAATATAAGGGCCAAAGTATGAAAAATGACTATTAATACCAACTGTTTTGTGAGTGCTCCTTGGCCAGGCGGGTCTAAGCCCTGTTTGTTCCCTCTGTCCGACAGCCTTGAGCGTCCAGCCTTTTTTAAAACTTGAATTCCATTTCAATCATGTTTGACTTATGCATAACTAAATAAAATTACCTTCCAGAAGAGTTCCCTAAATCCTCATGTAAATCCATTGGTGGGAAACAATAGGGTGGTATACGTTGTTATTATAATATATAATAAATCATCTTAATATTATAGGTCAATTTATTTGGTTATTCCAATTTTTTTATTCCAAATAATTAACAATTCAAACAATAAGTCATCAATTCAATTTAGGAAAAACAAACGGTAATTCAATCAAACGAAACAACAAAAAAGCAATCAATCAATCAAAAAATTATCCAAAAAATCTGTCAGTCCATTTAGTCAGTCATTAAGGAATTGGCAATTGTGGTTGGTCTGTGCTGTGTCCAGGGTTGGTGCTGGTGTTGTGGCTTGGACCAGGAAAACCTGGGTTGGTACCAGTGTTGGGGCCAGGACTGGAGGGAAAGAGTTGGTGCTGGAGATCGTGAAAAAAAAAATCAGGAACCGGGAACTGGGGCGGATGCAGGTGCTGGGTCGGGACCTGAGTCTGTACATGGGACGAAGAACAACTTGAGGAGCAAGCAGACACACAAGGGAGCCTTGGACCTAGAGGTCAAGGGTGATACTTCCCTGTGGCCTGCACGCTCCGGGTGAAAGTGTGATCTTTGGTCCCCCCTCCGCCCTCTTGTGGTGGATGGTTCCAGGTTCTAGGCTGGTGCTGGTTCTCTGAGAGTGATAGTGGGAGGTAAGGGTAGAGAGAAATGGAAAGAGAGAGGGGGGGTAGAGAATGTGTCCATTGGCCTTGGCTGGTGCTGGAGGTGTGGTTGGTGGTGTGGGGAGTGGAAGAGGGGCAACTGTTCTGGGATTTAACTTCTTATGGCTGCAGGGGCAGTTTTGAGTAGCTTGGATGAAAGGTGCCCAGAGGTGTCCAGAGTAAATGGCCTGCTCCTCAGTCCCAGTTGTTAATATAGGCATATTATTATTAGTATTGGATAGGAAACACTCTGAAGTTTCTAAAACTGTTTGAATGATGTCTGTGAGTATAACAGAACACAGCGGTTGTTAAGGAAAAGTATATCTCTAATTCTGTGAATAACACTTGTATCTTATATTAAAGTTTATGATGACTATTTCTGTAAATTGATGTGGCTCTCTGCAAAATCACTGGATGTTTTGGAAGCAAAACATTACTGAACGTAACGCGCCAATATAAACTGAGATTTTTGGATATAAATATGCACTTTATCGAACAAAACATGTATTGTGTAACATGATGTCCTATGAGTGTCATCTGATGAAGATCATCAAAGGTTAGTGATTAATTTGATCTCTATTTCTGCTTTTTGTGACTCCTCTTTGGCTGGAAAATGGCTGTGTGAGTTTTTGTGACTAGGCTCTGACCTAACATAACCATATGTTGTGCTTTCGCTGTAAAGCCTTTTTGAAATCGGTCACGATGGGAAGATTAACTTCTTATGGTATAGGGGACGCTTGCGTCCCAATTGGCCAAAAACCAGGGAAAATGCAGCGCTGCAAATTCAAATAAATTTATATAAAAATCTAACTTTCATTAAATCACACATGAAAGATACTCAATTAAAGCTACACTCGTTGTGAATCCAGCCAACATGTCAAAAAGGCAGAAATAAAATATAAAACATGCCTTACCTTTGACGAGCTTCTTTTGCTGGCACTCGAATATGTCCCAGAAACATTACAATTGGTCTTTTTGTTCGATTAATTCCGTCCCATATATATCCAAAATGTAAATTTACTTGGTGCGTTTGATCCAGACAAAAACAGCATCCAAAATGCGCAATGTCACTACAAAATATTTCAAAAGTTGCCTATAAACTTTTCAAACTACTTTTGTGACACAACTTTAGGTATTTTTAAACGTTAATAATCAATCAAATTAGAGACGGGTCTATCTGTTTTCAATAGAGGATGAGAGGAAACTAACATTACTTTTCAAGTCTTGACCAACTCTCAACAGCGTTACCCTTTTCCAGGATGGCCCTACTTCTTCATTGCACAAATGAATAACCTCGTCCAGTGGACGCTGTAGGACCTGAACACGAGCTCCTAAGAAATATTGTTTGCCAATGAGAACTCAGTGAACAGACAGAGACCTAAAAAATAACACTTCTGAACGGTTAGTCCTCAGGGTTTTGCCTGCTACATAAGTTCTGTTATACTCACAGACATGATTCAAACAGTTTTGGAAACTTCAGAGTGTTTTCTATCCAAATCTACTAATGATATGCATATCCTATATTCTTGGCATGAGTAGTAGGAAGTTGAAATTGGGCACGCTATTTATCCAAAAGTGAAAATGCTGCCCCCTTTACCTTAAGAAGTTAACAAGAAGTGTATCTTTCATTTGGTGAATTGCACATATTTCAAAAAAATATTTTTGAATTTCGCACGCTGCCTTTTCATCGGAATGTTGTCGAGAGAAGTTAATTTTTTTTGTTTTTGCGTCAATACAGTACATACAAACCATCATTTGAATAACCACACAAAGCACCAACTACGCACTGATAGTACAAATGAAAAACACTTGTGGCTTTTGCTTTTTATGTGTGCAGTATGGGTGTTTTATATCACTTACACTTGTAGAGGCCTTAACAAAGACTTCGAAGTAGCAGGGACTATAGGGAACAAAACACTCAACCATTAAGAGTTAAGACTTGCTGCCACTCATCTATGAATTGAATTGTTAATAATTTTTTTCTGCTTCTGCTTGTGGTGGTGCACTTTAGTAGGAACTACTACCACATCACTTCAATTGGTGCAGCACTCTCACTAATTGGCGAAAGAAGTGTAGCTGCTTACAAGGTACGCCTCAAAATGAGTTAATGAGCCACAGCAATACCATGCACCCACTAAAGGTTTTTGGTGCTCCAAAATTAATTGTACTGTATTCAGCAGGAGTGATACTGAATTACAGTAAATTACTGTCGTTTTTCAGGAAAAGGTTTTTACATTGCCAAAATACAGTATGGTACTGTATTCTGTTGGGTGGTACTGAATTACAGTAAATTACTGGCAACAGCATAACACAATCATCTGAACCAGAAAATGTAGGCTGCATTCGTCCTAGCGCTAACTGAGGAAAGATTGATGTAACACAAGCGGTCATATTTAGCTCTCTCTCGGCTGACAGAGACCATAATATCAATTAGCTAATATCAATTATTATTTACAATTTATCACATCACGGGTAAGCTCACCATTGATTGAAAATAATTGAGTAAAATACTTTCTAAAAATGTAGCTCTGTGCGCCTCCAAGGTTTGTTTTTTGAGTCAACCAAAGATAAGAAGAGGAGACAAGATGAGTTTGGTCTGTTTGCAATATGCATGTTGAATGGGGTTTGTTGTCTACCATCATTCACTTTGTTTCATTCACGTCCGGAAATGTACTCGAAAGATGTGTGAACCATCCCTTCCCCTCATTTTTCTGTAACATCTTTAGTCTGACAGATGTTTACGTGACACCGAGAATGCATTGTATGATGTCAACAAACATGGCGCCACACATAACTGGCACATAGCTTAGCATTAGCTCATCATAATCAGTACATCCTTCAAAAAGTATTTTACAAACATCATATATGTCCATTACAATCTATGCAAGAATCAGAATGTATGATTTGTCACTAGTACTTGAAAACATATGAATAAAACTGTAAATACATTTAAACTCCATAAATACATACATACATACATACATACATACATACGGTAGGCTACAGTAGAATTGAAAACACGATACACATAAAATAAGGCACTTATTTTGATAGGAACGCACAAATGTCCAAAGTTACTATTTATAAGAAAAAGAACAATGAAGGCAATGCGAGCTCCAGCCAGAAAATGTGCCAGGGGGGGAAAGTTTGTGCAAGACTGCGCAAATGTCTTCATACTTGATCTGCGGAAACACTGTGGAAGCTTTAGCTTGGGCTAATGTTGAAGAAAGAAGTTTGTTCAGCTCAGTCAAGCCTCAAACTTAAATTGGACTACTTATATGTGAATTAATTAGGAGTTGGAACACCCCTCAATTGAAACTGTTGTTAGCAAATAAAACTTGTAAAAAAGTTTTGAAACATAGCTTATAGATAATTAGCAGGTAGCATGTCTTGGTTTGAGGGCAGGGTTAACTGTCCTGTTGCGTAACAGTCACATTTTGGAACAGTAAGAGCGTTTTGAAAACAGGCGCATAAATAAACTCACGCTGGGGGCGACCGTTAGAGATATTTGGAACTAACACGCAAATAGTTTAACCACAGTCTCTCTATGCAGACCTGTGCTTGTCTTCTAAGCTAACATAGGGAATTGATTTAACCTCTTGTTCATACCAAGATGGTCATATCAAGGATAATTTAGCTATTTGGTTTTGAATTTTAGGATCCCTTAAAGTAGCATATACAAACAATTGATTAAACATTGAATTTGGCCTTACTACTATTAGCTCACAAAAACACATTGAATAACAGCTTCATACATGGATAAACAGATAGTCCCCCCAAAATGTTTTTTTTTTAAATTAAGTTTGTTCAGAAGTGTCTGTCCTATATCTGAGAGATATAACAAATATCAGGAAACAACATTGCCTTCAGAAAGTATTCAAACTCCTTCACCTTTTCCACATTTTGTTATGTTACAGCCCTTATTCTAAAATGGATTAAATGAGAGAGAACATCTCAGAAATCTACACACAATATCCCATAATGACAAACCCGAAAACAGATTTTAAAAAAGTGAGAATTTGTTACAATAAAAAAATGAAATACCTTATTTACATAAGTAGTCAGACCCTTTGCTATGAGACTCGAAATTGAGCTCAGACGCTACAAGTTTGGCACACCTGCATTTGGGTAGTTTCTCCAATTCTTCTCTGCAGAACCTCTCAAGCTCAGGTTGGATCGGGAGCTTTGCTGCACAGCTATTTTCTGGTCTCTCCAAAGATGTTCGATCGGGTTCAAGTCTGGGCTCTGGCTAGGCCACTCACTCAGAGACTTGTCCCGAAGCCACTCCTGCATTGTTTTGGCTGTGTGCTTAGGTTCGTTGTCCTGTTGGAATGGGAACCTTCGCCACAGTCTGAGGTCCTGAGAGCTCTGGAGCAGGTTTTCATCAAGGATCTCTCTGTACTTTGCTCAGTTCATATTTCCCTCTTCTCTCAGTCCCTGCCGCAGAAAAACATCCCCACAGCATGATGCTGCTACCCCTATGCTTCACCATAGGGATGGTGTCAGGTTTCTTCCAGACTTGACGCTTGGCATTCAGGCCAAAGAGTTCAATATTGGTTTCATCAGACCAGATAAACTTGTTTCTCATGGTTTTAGAGTCTTTAGTTTTTATTCATTTACTTATAATTTTTTATTTAACCTTTATTTAACCAGGAAAGTCAGTTAAGAGCAAATTCTTATTTACAGTGACAGACTACCCCGGCCATTACTGTACAACACTTGGCCAATTGTGCACCGCCCTATGTGACTCCCAACCACAGCTGGTTGTGATACAGCCTGGAATTGAACCTGGGTCTATAGTGACGCCTCTAGCACTGAATTGCAGTGCAGACTGCGCCACTCTATTTGCCTTTTAGCAAACTCCAAGCGGGTTGTCATGTGCCTTTTACTGAGGAGTGGCTTCCGTCTGGCCACTCTACCATAAAGGCCTGATTGGTGGAGTGCTGCAGAGATGGCTGTCCTTCTGGAAAGTTCTTCCATCTCAATAGAGGAACTCTAGAGCTCTGTCAGAGTGACCATCGAGTTCTTGGTCACCTCCCTGACCGAGGCCCCTCTACCCCAATTGCTCAGTTTGGCCAGGTCTAGGAAGAGTTTTGTTGGTTCCAAACTTCTTCCATTTAAAAATGATGGAGGCCACTGTGTTCTTGGGGACCTTCAATGCTGAATAAAATGTTTTGGTACCCTTCCCCAGATCTTTGCCTTGACACAATCATGTATCGGAGCAATTCCTTTGACCTCATGGCTTGGTTTTTGCTCTGACATGCACTGTCAACTGTGAGACCTCATATAGACAGTTCTGCCTTTCCAAATCAAGTCCAATCAACTGAATTTACCAGAGCTGGACTTCAATCAAGTTGTAAAAACAATTGATCAATGGAAACAGGATGCACCTGAGCTCAATTTCGAGTCTCATAGCAAAGGGTTTGAGTAAATAAGGTATACATATATGTTTTGTATATGTTTGCTAAACTTTCTACAAACCTGTTTTTGCTTTGCCATTATGGGGTATTGTGTGTAGATTGTGTGTAGATTGAGATTTCTTTTATACATTTAATCCATTTTATAATAATGCTGTAAAGTAACAAAATGTGGAAAAAGTCAAGGGGTCTGAATACTTTCCGAAGGCACTGTATATGGAACCATTTTGTTTCAGTGAAGAAGAACCTCTACGGTTCTGAAAAAATAACCCAATAAGAGGGTTCTATATAGAACTTTTAGGGGTTTCATATATAAAGCAAGAGGTAAAAGCCTTTTTGGTTCTATAAAGAATGTTTTTTTATGTTAAATTTAGAAACGAAGGGGGAAGGAAGAATGGAGGGAGGGAATAAACATTAATCATAAACTAATCATAAACTTGCAATGCTCTCAGCTGTTGGGTACAGCCTGATTCGTTTGGGGACTATGCTCTGCTTCTCAGCATATTTCTCCATAGACTTAATTTATTTATTAATTTCAAATGTAAATGGAGAAAATAGACATGTTGGCTGTTCTAAAGTGTGCCGCTTAGTTGATTCATCAATTCTAAAAATGTGTCTGTACAGTGTAAGATCACTGATATTATTGCTGCTGCAGCAATCATTAGTACTGCTGCACTTCTAATAACATGACTAGAGATAGTCACGGGTGACATTTATTAGGTCCTCAGGATTCAATACGGATGTTACGGATACAAGTGTTACGGATACAAGTATCCTGTGTGTGTATCCTGTGTGTTTCTTTTCTCTCCTTCTCCCCTCACAGGTGAAAATCATCACTCCCCAATCAGTCAACAATCAATCATCAATCAGAAGACACACCTCCTCCTGTTTCCTACCCTATCACAGTTCCTTTCCCTTGGTTTAAAAACCCCATCAGTTGTTTGCTCTAGAGCTCAATCTCTCTGTAAATGCCATATATGTAGATCTCTGTGTTTCACGCTCTCTTTGTGTCTTAACCTCTCTTTTGTTTGAGCACCTCCAAATGACTTTGTCATCTCCTGTGAGTATTGTTTTTGGTTATGGTGTTTGTGTTTGATTGCTGGTGGGAAAAGGGGAAACCAAGACAAGTCGCCCATGGGCATACACTACCCGTAGGTAGACTTTGTTAAAAACACTAGTTAGAACTGGGCGGACCACCCACTGTATTTTTTTGGTTAGTTAGCTGTTAAAATAGGCTAGTCTAGCTTAGGGGTGTTTTGGATGCTTAATGTTTCTTTCCTTGGGTCCAGCTCAGCCCCTTTTCCTGCTCCCTCCCCATTACCATGTGTTTATAAATAAACCTGGAGTTTGACGGTAGATTTCTGTTGTCGTGGTTATTTCGTTCACACTTTTACTTTGTCACAATAATAATTTGTATGAGTTATGTTACGGGTCTCATTACCATCCCCCCCTAGACTGTCGGGCCAAAAGGGATTCGTAACAAAGGATTTTATAGGAGGGGGAATTGGAACAGATTTATGTTCCCACCAATTGTCTGTAGTTTTCAGGTATTGTTCTTTTGTATGTGGTGATCATCTTTTCGTCCTCCATACAACTAAATGTAATCTCATCGTGGCTGTGTGTTTGCAACTGGAGGAGAATGCAGGCAGGAATACAGTCACTCGAATATCTTCCCTGCTTTATGCTTTTTTTTCTCTCATGAGTGTATAACCCAGCATAACCACTAGGTGCCACTGTATCCTCTTCTGACTGCTCTCACCTCAGAGAATTCAAGGTCCCCAACAGACATTCTGATTCCTATGTAAAATAGCTTTTTGAGAGACTAAAATATCACCCAGAATATTTTTTGCAGATAGGAATATTTAAAAAAAAATTCTTATGGCTAACTACCAGGAAGTTTGAAAAGACAGGCTGAGTGGGCAGGGAGCTTATATTCATGAGCTTGCCTTGTCTGACAGGTCTTTGGGACACCTATGTCAAAAAAACATGGATGCAGCGAGCAGTAAAATCATCTCATCAAAATCTGGTGACACATAAAGCAACTCAAACAGCATTGAAATTGCATCAACGCTGTCAATTGTTTCATACATCTCCCATTTGGCATGTCTCTTGTGATGCAGTTCACAGCAGCAGTGATGAATGTTTTCACATGACAACTGCGCCAGTTTTGAACAAACCTTCTCCCCCCTTTTGTTCTGTGCTGGCTGAAGACTGAGCGAGCCAGTAACTAGCTAAAACCAAACACAGATGAAAAGGGTGACAAAGTATCTTTGCCATCGATGAATAGTGTAAACTTTTAATTACATATATTTACTGACACCCTACAGTCAAATGTTGGCACCAGTAGAGTAGCTATCTAGCTATATATGTCACTCCCATGGACAAACACACCTTCTCTGATGTTGGTTACAAGGTGATACTTATTTAAATTAGGTAAGAGTATCATGCAATGGTGTATTAACTTCCTGATTATATTACCCCCTATGTATGACTTGTTTTAAGCCAGAGCTATATGACATAATGGAACTATCCCTTTGTACACTCTAAAATATGCATGGTTTAAAAACAACCCTATTTGGTATGCCAGCACTGGTTAAATATTGGACAAAACACACAATGGGTTGTTTTGACCCAGTCAGTTGAGTGTGAATAACCAAACATGAGGTTGTTAGGGTTATCCAAACATGGGTTAATTTAACCAAGAGTTGGGTATTTTTTAATGTCATGCTGGGTTGACTTACCAGCTGGGTATTTAAACTAGAAAGGTTGAAATGAAATTCATATACAGTACATCTGTAAAAAAAATTGCAACGCTCAACCTTAACATGTGTTAACTTTACAATACAACAGATGAACAGGAATGACATTTACTCTCATGGGTGGTTAAACATAACTGCCTGAAAGCCACGCCCCTACTAAACTACACCTCCAGTCTTCTGATCTGACTGCTTTGTTACAGCTCAATAACCCAGCAGTTTTTAAAGAAAACAACCATACTAAGTGACCCAACGCCTGCAACCCAGCATTTGGGTCAACCAAACACAGCATTTTTAGAGTGTAGTAATAGAGACCTATCATACCTGAGAGAGTGGTCTCTCATATGTCTTGTCGTTGAGAATGTCTGCAAGTTTGTTTTCCAGATCGCAGGTCATTCCTACGTCTGATATTTGTCACGGCTCCTCCTCTGCATTGCAGGGGTGGTTCCTCCTGCAGGCAGAGGAGGAGCCGTGATAAATATCAGACAAATATTGTTTTTAAGGCTCTCACTGCACACTTAAGCTATACACACAGAGACTGACCCCAGGTAGAGATGAGAGTGATGAGCTAGACACATTATATACATTTAACAGCTTTATATGACACTAATCTGATTTATGCTTAATTATGCATAATATAGCATTTATTGCCTTCCAAGCGGGAGACAGGAATAATAAAATACATTTAAAAAAATCAATCTGACACTTTGTAGTGCATGCTGTGCAGTGTCTCTGACACATGTTAACTATTTTATCACTTGATGTGCTTTGTGGATACCCCCCCCTCTTTCTTCCTATATTTTCTGAACTGTGCTGATTTGCTCTTTGCTGGCTCTTTCATCATAACAGGCATCAATGGTACAGGGCATTTATCACTGACTGAAAAAAATAGAGACTCAGAGCAAGAGCGTGCATTACATGGTGCAAGAGAGAGCAAACAACAGAGAGAGTTAAAGAGAGACCCCCGCAACAGACTCAACGATGAAACATTTAACTCTAACTTGTTTGTGCCTGTCAGTCTGGCCTGAAATAGCTTATTTACATAAGTACACAGACTTTGCTATGAGAAAAACAATTGAGCTCAGGTGCATCCTGTTTCCATTGATCATGCTTGAGCTGTTTCTACAACTTGATTGGACTCCACCTGTGGTAAATTCAAATGACTGGACATGATTTGGAAAGGCACAAACCTGTCTATATAAGGTCCCACAGTTGACAGTGCATTTCAGGGCAAAAACCAAGCCATGAGGTCAAAATAATTTTCCATAGAGCGCCGAGACAGGATTGTGTCGAAGCACAGATCTGGGGAAGGGCACCAAAACATTTCTGCAGCATTGAAGGTCCCCAAGAACACAGTGGCCTCCACCATTCTTAAAGGGAAGAAATTTGGAACCACCAAGACTCTTCCTAGAGCTGGCCGCCCCGGCCAAACTGAGCAATTGGGGGAGAAGGGCCTCGGTCAGGGAGGTGACCAAGAAACTGATGGTCATTCTGACAGCGCTCTTGAGTTCCTCTGTGGAGATGGGAGAAACTTCCAGAAGGACCACCATCTCTGCAGAACTCCACCAATCAGGCCTTTATGGTAGAGTGGCCAGATGGAAGCCACTCCTCAGTAAAAGGCACATGACAGCCCGCTTGAAGTTTACCAAAAGGCACCTAAAGACACAGACCATGAGAAACAAGATTCTCTGGTCTGATGAAACCGAGATGCAAAGAAGAATGGGAGAGACTCCCCAAATTAGGTGTGCCAAACTTGTAGCGTCATACCCAGGAAGACTCGAGGCTGTTATCGCTACTAAAGGTGCTTCAACAAAGTACTGAGCAAAGGGTCTGAATACTTATGTAAATATGATATTTATGGGGGGTTTTGCTTGTTAATTAGCAAACATTTCGGGGAACCTGTTTTTGTTTTGTCAATATGGAGTATTGTGTGTTGGTTGATGAGAGAAAAAAAAATCAAAGATGTAATAGTGCTGTAACGTTACACAATGTTGAAAAAGTAAATGGATCTGAATACTTCCGAAAACACTGTACATGAACCATCTCTTTATGGCTGAAATGAGCTCTATCAAACCAACCTCCCTGCAGCCTCTAACTGGGTTGGTTCTCCATCAGTCAATGGGCAAGTTAACGGTATGTGTTCCAGGCCTGGTTGTCTGAGGAGAGTTGTGAGTAGAAATGTGTCACAGTAAATGAATCCCATGGTGGGTTTTCCCCAGGTGCATCATCAGCTACAATTTGTACCAGTAGTCAAGGGTCCGCTTTGAAAATGGAGTCAGGCTTTTATATGCAGTGACGGGTGAATAAAGACTTATTAGAAAGTGTTGGATAGTGTGTGACTATTATTATTATTATTATTATTATTATTCTCAGGACACTTTCTCATAAAATGTGTGGTGTGTTTGTGTGTGTGTGTGTGTGTGCGCCTTCACTCTTCAGGGAAGGCTTTCCACTAGATGTCGGAACATTCCAGCGGGGACTTGCTTCGATTCAGCCACGAGCATTAGTGAGGTTGGGCGATTAGGCTTGGCTTGCAGTCGGTGTTCCAATTCATCCCAAAGGTGTTCGATGGGGTTGAGGTCAGAGCTCTGTGCAGGCTAGTCATGTTCTTCCACACCGATCTCGACTAAAATGTTTTGTATGGACCTCGCTTTGTGCACAGGGGCATTGTCATGCTGAAACAGGAAAGGGCCTTCCCCAAACTGAATGTCATTGTATGCTCTAGCATGAAGATTTCTCTTCACTGGAACTAAGGGGCCTAGCCCGAACCATTATTCCTCCTCCACCCAACTTTAAAGTTGGTATTATGTATTCTATGTATTGCGGCAGGTAGCGTTCTCCTGCCATCCGCCAAACCCAGATTTGTCCGTCAGACTGCCAGATGGTGAAGCGTGATTCATCACTCCAGAGAATGCGTTTCCTCTGCTCCGGAGTCCAATGGCGGTAAGCTTTACACAACTCCAGCCGACGCTTGGCATTGTGCATGGTGATCCTAGGCTTGTGTGCGGCTGCTCGGCCATGAAAACCCATTTAGGAAGCTCCCGACTAACAGTTCTTGTGCTGACGTTGCTTCCAGAGGCAGTTTGGAACTTGGTAGTGAGTGTTGCAACCAGTTTTTACGCCCTACGCGTTTCAGTCCCGTTCTGTGAGCTTGAGGGCCTACGAGTTTGCGGCTGATCTGTTGTTACTCCTAAACGTTTCCACGTCCCAATAACAACACTTAGGGTTGACGGGCAGCTCTAGCAGGGCAGAAATTTGATGAACTGACTTGTTGGACATCCTGTGACGGTGCCATGTTGAAAGTCACTGAGATCTTCAGTAAGGCCATTCTACATTCTATTGCCAATGTTTGTCTATGGAGATTGCATGGCTGTGTGCTTGATTTTGTACACCTGTCAGCTACGGGTGTGGCTGAAATAGCTGAATCCACTAATTTGAAGGCGTGTCCACATACTTTTGTAGATATAGTGTATCTCTCTCTCACCCAGGCCCGTACAGTTCCTGAGCAGTGACTTGAGGCCAAACACAAGGATTATCAGCATTATCTTAGTGACAAAGGCCATCTTCTTTACAGACATCTCTCACTCGCCCACGTTTGTAGTTTCTGAGCCGAGCCCTGTACTGTGAGAGCCTCTGCCTGTCTTTCTGTGTGGCTGCCTCCTTCTCTTGCATATCATTGGTGTCTCGGATGGAATGCGTTGTAAACAAGTGAACTTAATGAAATCTGTTATTGCAAGAGCTGCACTAGCCGCTGGGGACGTGCAGAGCCTAATACTGCAATTAATTCTGCAAATGAGTTGTGAGTGAGTTATGCAAGGCAATATTCCCCATTACAGCAGAGATGATTGTATTATGACTGGGAGATAATAGATAGATGCAGTGATCTCGTAACATACCCTCTTGTACAGGCCTCTGTGAGTCTTTGCAGGCCCACCAATGCTTAACTACCCTATTTTAAAGGGAGTAATCTGGGAATCAACTCACAGATTCCCAATTATACAGGGAATCATCTATGAATCCACTTACTTATTCCCCTATTATAGAGAATCATCTGAGAATCAACTCATTGATTCCCCATTGGGAGTCATCTGGGCATCTGGGAATCAATTCACTGAATGAACTCATACTTTGTATGAACCAATTTATATTAACAAGTCTGGACAAACTGAAATCCCATTGAGAAAACTGACTCACAATTTGTTTCCAGGAAAATTGCTTCAATTCAACTAAACACCAAATGTGGGCCTTATTAGTATAAGATCAATATGTTTGCTATAAATCTGTCTGCTAAACAGAGATGCAACATATTGGTTTTCTTCTAATAATTGGACCAACTGAGATGCAGTGTTCTTTTGTAGAGTACTGTAGTCTAATATGTTGGGAATTGATCTAGTATTCAGGGAACTCTTATTATGTAGCCTATGTTTAGAACCGCTGTATTTGCGCTTGAGTATTTTTGTTAGTGGTTAGTTTGTGTCGTTTGAGAGTTGGGTTGCTTCCAGGTTAATATTGAGTTGAGAAGACAATGCTGGTTGTTAGCTGAGTTGGTTTTGCCAGTTGAGAGTTGAGGAAATGAAGGAGAGTTGAGGAGTTCAGCCCCAGAGCCCTGAGTGTATCAGTTCCACCCACACACCACCAGCATTCTTGAACAATCCACACAAGCTGATTTGCATGCTAGGTCAAGGGGTCAGGCTGCCTACAGCTAAAATGTCACAGAGATCCTGGTGCCCCGCCTCTTCCCGGGCAGACATCCAACTAAAGCGCAACAACCCTCGCTGAGAGGATGAGTCACTGCTTAGCGACAGAGGTGACATGCAGAAACATACTTCTCCAATGGAAGAAAGAATAAACACTTTTAATATACTCCCTATGTCCCACCCACTCTTTACAGCTCTGGTTTATCTTCATTGCGCAGAAGGATTTTATGGTGTTTTGTCCTTCCACTTTCTCTCTCTCATATTTTATTTTCCATCGACCGGCATATGGGACAGTACTAGTAACAGTGGCTTGATCACGGCTAGTGCTGTTTCCCTATTTCACGGACCACCTGACACCGGAAGGACTAGATAAAAATGGAAGGTTACAGTGGCTTGACAGCAACCGACCTTACTCCCCAGCCCATGGACCACCCAACACTTGAAGGACTGGGGATGAAGGAAACAGTGGCATAACCGTGGCCTGACTCCCCAGTCCACGGACCCCGCCAGCATCCAGAAGCAGTACTGGACCAACAGGCTGAGTAAGAAATGACCAGACAACAGCCCGTTGAACAAACTCAGAGCATACCCCCTTTCCAACATAGAATCCAAGGTAGTTACAGTACAGTTCACAATGAATGCATCCAGGGCTACAACATACAAGTTTGCTTAAGCAGGTTCGCCACCCTCAAGTCAGCGGCTCGGAGGGTCCTGCTGGTCCTGTTATGACCAGACCTAACCACAGTGGGCGGAGCCCAACATCTCCCCAGCACTATCAACCTGGGAAACAACAGAGGTTTCGTCCACTAATACAGCATGCCTAACCTGTGCAGGAACTGTGTTCAACTGGGCCACCTGGCCGCAGCCATCATTTACAAGTTCTATATAGACAACCATCCCACCTCAGACTGTACCTCCACACGCCCCTGCAACCTGTGCGGGAAAGGGGGCCACTTCTTCAGAAACCTGTCCCAGTTCCTACGCACTAACCCAAATCCCAAACCCACCAATGCCCCACCGCCCTCAATTACCGAGTACCATAATTGACCTCCGGGTCTTGGGCTACCAGGTGCGTATGCTCGCTCTGCCGGTTGCCTTCCTCTCCTCTGCAGATCCAACACCAGTTCCAGTTCCAATACCAGAACACTGGAAGAGGCGCAGAGGAGGGACCAAACATCAGAACGTCACCCGGAGAGAGCGGACCACACGGGAGTGACACAATTGACCTCTGGGTCAGGGATCCCTTGCTTGTCTACTTGCTCCACAGGTTGTCCTTTCTCTCCTCTGCTGATTCAGCAACAGCCCTAGCACTAATCCAGATCCCGGTTTCCAGCACCAGTCGCAGCACCAGACCACTAGACGAGGCGCAGAGGAGGGACTAAAGATCACACCTTAACCTGGAGCGAGCAGGCCACAGGGAAGTACCACCATTGACCTCTGGGTTTAGAGCTCCATTGTGTCTGCTTGCTTCACAGTTTGTCCTTCCTGCCCTCTCCATCCAGCAACTGTCAGACTCCACCCCTTCCCTAACACAAAGACACTGTCAACCACTCCACCAGATCATGCAAGTAACTGACTCACTGACTGACAGATTGATGGACTGATGATTGTTACCTGTTTTTTGTTTGATTGCATTTCTTTTGTCTTTTTTGTTCATTTTTAATTTGATTAACTTAAGTTGGATTGATTGTTTAAATAATTTATTATTTTAACTCAATTTGATTTGAAATTTTTGCTTGTAAAGGATTTAGGAAAAATAAATAAACGTACCTTTCATATAAGGTAGAGGTGGCAGCATATCAGAAGATTGGAGGCTTGGATTATTGGAGGTGTGGCTTCCAGATATTTATTTTTGGCCACCCTTTAGAGTAAATGCCATTCAAATCAGGTGGGAAAGAGCAGTGTGGAGTGCAATCTTGATAGCATCATCTGTTGGGTCTGTATGCAAATTTGAGTGGGTCCAGGGTGTCTGGTGTGAATGCTACGGGCGATAGCCATTCAGGCAAGTTGTCTTGGTGTTCTTGGGCACGAAGACTGTGGTGGTCTGCTTGAAATATGTAGGTTTATAGACTAGGTCAGGGAGAGGTTGAAGATGTCAGGGAAGACATTTGCCAGCTGGTCATCGCATTCTCTGAGTATGCGTCCTCTTAACCTGTTTAAAGGTCTTACATTGGCTGTGGAGAGCGTGATCTCACTGGTGACCGAAACAGCTGGTGCTCTCATGCAGGGTTCAGTGTTGCTAGCCTCGAAGCGAGCACAAAAGGTATTTACACTGCACAAAAAAATATGTAAAGTGTTGGTCCCCATGTTTCATTATCTGAAATAAAAAATCCCAGGAATTTTCAATATGCACAACAAACGTATTTCTCTCAAATTCTGTGCACAAATTTCTTTACATCCCTGTTAGTGAGCATTTCTCCTTTCTCTTAATCCATCCACTTGACAGGTGTGACGTATCAAAAAAACAATTTAACAGTTTGATCATTACACAGGTACACCTTGTGTTGGGTACAATAAAAGGCTGTGTGCAGTTTGTGCAGTTTTTTCAAGCAACATAATGCCACAGATATCACAGGTTTTGAGGGAGTTGGCATGCAATTGGCATGCTGACTGCAGGAATGTCCACCAGAGCTGTTGCCAGAGAATTGATTGTTAATTTTTCTTCCATAATCTGCCAACATCATTTTAGAGAATTTGGCAGTACGTTCAACCAGCCTCACAACTGCAGACCACGTGTAACCACGCCAGCCCAGGACCTCCACATCCACCTTCTTCGCCTTCGGGATCATGTAATTTATGTAAGTTGCATGTAATTTATGTAAGGTTAATACATGTAATTTATGTAAGGTTAATACATGTAATTTATGAAAGTTGCCAATCGCAATATAAAGTCAAGAGAAGAAAAAGCCTGGAAGGAGGAGAGATGACTATAAACGATTCGGTTGACCGTTTTATGTGTGGATTAATTGGTAGAGTACAGAACTTGTGCACTTCAGGTAAAATAACAACTCAATGTTTCAATGTTTAAATTAGCTAGCAACAGCTAGCTAGCTAAATCGTCAGAAATGTTTAATACTTTTTGACCTGTCTCCAACTTAATAGAATTGGTTTCAGAGTTTGTTTTGATATTTTAACCTGTGTGTTGTGATCGCATTTGGTGTGGGGGGACAAAATACATTTATGCACGAAGGTGCATTCCCGCAGCCTGTTTGGGTTCCGTGTAAGCGTCCGGATTTGTATCCCACTCCTTGAAAGTGTCAGCTCTAGCCTTTAGCTCAGTGAGGATGTTGCCTGTAATCCATGGCTTCTTGTTGGGATATGTTTATACTGTCATTGTGGAGACAATGTTGTCGATGCACTTATTAATGAAAGGGGGGGTGACTGATGTGATAAACTACTTAATGCCATCGGTAGAATCTCTGAACATATTCCTATCTGTGCTAGCGAAACAGTCCTGTAGCTTAGCATCCGCTTTATATGACCACTTCAGTATTGAAAGTGTCACTGCTACTTCCAGTTAGAGATTTTGCATAAAAGCTTGAATCAGGAGGCTAGAGTTATGGTCAGATTTGCCAAATGGGACTCATCTCCTCAATTTGGTCTTATGTAGCAAGATTTGATTGTGTTTTTTGCATTGGATAAAATTATAGACTCAGAGCTAGAAAATGGTATATCATAAACTGCAGCTGAGGAACAATGTTAAGGAACAAAATGAAAGAATGCTATGAAACAAAGAAAAATGATATAAAGAATAATAGTAAAAAGCTTTGGAGGGCAATAAATTACATTTTGAGCAAAAAGGCAAACTCAGCTCTATCATGTATTGAATCAGATGGCTCATTCATCACAACACCCACTGATATTGCCAATAACTTAAATTATTATTTTATTTTTTTGGCAAGATTAGACAATTTAGGTATGACATGCCAGCAACAAACATTGACAAGTATTACTGGTAAAATTATGAAAGACAAGCATTTTAATTTTTTTTATTCTGTAAATTGAGTGTGGAAGAGGTGAAATAATTATTGATGTACAGTATATCACAAAAGTGAGTACACCCCTCACATTTTTGTAAATATTTGAGTATATCTTTTCATGTGACAACACTGAAGAAATGACACTTTGCTACAATGTAAAGTAGTGAGTGTACAGCTTGCATAACAGTGTAAATTTGCTGTCCCCTCAAAATAACTCAACACACAGCCATTAATGTCTAAACCGCTGGCAACAAAAGTGAGTACACCCCTAAGTGAAAATGGCCAAATTGGGCCCAATTAGCTATTTTCCCTCCCAGGTGTCATGTGACTCGTTAGCGTTACAAGGTCTCAGGTGTGAATGGGGAGCAGGTGTGTTAAATTTGGTGTCATCGCTCTCACACTCCCTCATACTGTCTGGTCACTGGAAGTTCAACATGGCACCTCATGGCAAAGAACTCTCTGAGGATCAGAAAAAATGAATTGTTACTCTACATAAAGATGGCCTGGGCTAATAAGAAGATTGCCAAGACCCTGAAACTGAGCTGCAGCACGGTGGCCAAGACCATACAGCGGTTTAACTGGACAGGTTCCACTCAGAACAGGCCTCGCCATGGTCGACCAAAGAAGCGCACGTGCTCAGCGTCATATCCAGAGTTTGTCTTTGGGAAATAGACGTATGAGTGCTGCCAGCATTGCTGCAGAGGTTGAAGGGGTGGGGGGTCAGCCTGTCAGTGCTCAGACCATACGCTGTACACTGCATCAAATTGGTCTGCATGGCTGTCTTCCCAGAAGGAAGCCTTTTCTAAAGATGATGCACAAGAAAGCCCGCAAACAGTTTGCTGAAGACAAGCAGACTAAAGATATGTGTTACTGGAACCATGTCCTGTGGTCTGATGAGACCAAGATAAACTTATTTGGTTCAGATGGCGTCAGGCGTGTGTAGCGGCAACCAGGTGAGGAGTACAAAGACAAGTGTGTCTTGCCTACAGTCAAGCATGGTGGTGGGATTGTCATGGTCTGGGGCTGCATGAGTGCTGCAGGCACTGGGGAGCTACAGTTCATTGAGGGAACCATGAATGCCAACATGTACTGTGACATACTGAAGCAGAGCATGATCCCCTCCCTTCGGAGACTGGGCCACAGGGCAGTATTCCAACATGATAACGACCCCAAACACACCTCCAGACGACCACTGCCTTGCTAAGGAAGCTGAGGGTAAAGGTGATGGACTGGCCAAGCATGTCTCCAGACCTACACCCTATTCAGTATCTGTGAGGCATCCTCCAATGGAAGGTGGAGGAGTGCAAGGTCTCTAACATCCACCAGCTCCGTGATGTCGTTATGGTGGAGTGGAAGAGGACTCCAGTGGCAACTTGTGACGCTCTGGTGAACTCCATGCCCAAGAGGGTTAAGGCAGTGCTGGAAAATGATGGTGGCCACACAAAATATTTACACTTTGGGCCCAATTTGGACATTTTCACTTAGGGGTGTACTCACTTTTGTTGCCAGCGGTTTAGACATTAATGGCTGTGTGTTGAGTTATTTTGAGTGGACAGCAAATTTACACTGTTATACAAGGTGTACACTCACTATACATTGCAGCAAAGTGTCATTTATTCAGTGTTGTCACATGAAAAGATATACTCATTTACAAAAATGTGAGGGGTGTACTCACGTTTGTGATATGCTGTATATCAATAATGACAAGCCACCGGGGTCTGACAACTTGAATGGAAATTACTAAGTGACAATAGCGGACGATATTGCCACTCCTATTTTACTTTTCTTCAATTTAAGCCTACTAGAAAGTGTATGCCCTGAGGCCTTTTACTGGCTCAAATAGCCAACCAATCAGCCTGTTACCAATGCTTACTAAACTCTTGGATTTTTTTTTGTTGACCAGATACAATGCATTTTACTGTAAACAAATTGACAGCAGACTTTCAGCATGCTTATAGAGAAGGACATTCAACAATCAGGCCGCTAACACAAATGACTGATGATTGGCTGAGAGAAATTGCTAACAAGATTGTGGGAGTTGTTTTGTTAGCCTTCAGTGCGGCTTTTGACGTTATTGATCATAGTTGCTGGTGGAAAAACATATGCGTTATGGCTTTACACCCCCTGCTACATTGTGGATAAAGAGATACCTGTCTAACAGAACACAGAGGGTGTTCTCTAATGGAAGCCTCTCTGACATGATCCAGGTAAAATCAGGAATTCACCAGGGCAGCTGTCTGGGCCCCTTACATTTTTCAATCTTTACTAATGACATGCCACTCGCTTTGAGTAAATCCAGTGTGTAAATGTATGCGGATAACTCAACACTAAATGTCAACCCTTACCTCAATGAATGTCAACCCTTACCCTTACCTAAAGGTTAACCCTTACCTCAACTATTCGGAATGAGTGCCTGAACTTAATCTTTAACATCTAAATTTGGAGAAATGGAATGATACAGAGACACAGGAATAATAAAAACACTTAAAAATGTACTTTTGGAGCAACTTCGAAATGTGCAGTTTGGAGAAATTGGATGAACGTCTAATTCTGCAGTGAGACTGTGTTGGCTAGCTAGCTGATGTCAGCTTGGCTAAACACAAGGTCCGCGCAGGCTTTCGCCTACATATAGAACTGAATTAGCTGACCACCATCCACTTCAAAATATTGTTCTCTCCATAGCAAAGCTAGCTCAGCTTCCCACGCTGTACTCACTACTACACTTATTTGTTGCGATTGAATGGCAAAGACACACCCAAGAAACACCCACATCAAACCACACCCCCAAGACAACTCTCTTTTGCCTTCTGTCATGGCCACTAGCATTTCTTAATGAGCATTGTGAAAAACTAGGCCAAATCAGGAAGTATCCCTGAAGGCGTGGCGCTACAGCGTGGGGACCTCCCGCAGGCGATCCATGAGAGATCTGGGCTGGCCTAAGAACCTGCGGTTGTAATCATTGAGATTCTGGAAGATGAATATCGGCTCAGCCTGCCCATCCTGAACTTGCTGCAATGAGGCGTGGTCATGGAAGAGCAGGATAAGTAAGATGGGACATAGTTTATAGCACCAAGCCAGAGAGAGAGAGAGAGCGAGAGAGAGAGAGTGAGTCAATCAAAGAAGCCTTCCACAGTCATGCAAAATGGGGTGCAGAATCCCCGATGGCGCTTGTTCTCCCAGTCCCCCCCGTAACCTGGGGGAGACAAAAGAAGCACCAGTTTAGTGAATGTCAGTCTTTCCACTTTAGTTTAATAACATTGAAACTAATATTTATTTAATACCAATTGAATATAAACGGTTTTGAATTGTGTAATATTATTGTCCTTGTTAGATGTGCACAGCTTCCCCCAATATTTCGTATCTGGGAATTTGGGGAAAGCAAACTAATGAACAGCATTACCTTTTAATGGCAGTCAATTATTACGATTTTAATGTTAGTATTACTGCTCCCAATGTACATACTCTGATGCATTTGAAAAGGAGGCGAGGATATATGATGCAAAGGAATCGAGGAAAGATGAATTGAGATTGTCTGTCCTTTCTCTCCCTCTGTTCTAATTACCTCTCCCTTTCCCTTCCTTAGCTGGTGTTGAGGTAATGCAGGGTTCTGCATTCTCCTCCCAAGCTCACTGTGAATAAAATGACAATGAAAATGTGGGACATGGATGATTATGCACGTAGTAACAACATATAGCTAGTTCTTTCGGCCAGCTAAATACAACCAATGCATGGATCACACCCAAACAAACCGAAGTAGCTACTGTATTTGATTTTTTTTGCAACGGGTGAGTTGAGGTTCAACTGTAATGCACAAACAGCTTGTTTCGTAACCTCTTTCTCAATGACGTACTTCATATACAGTAGCTCTCATTTATTTAATTATTCAAATATGGTGTGGTGGTGTCCAAAACCACTAAAATAATACACTTGTATCACATAGTACACCAGTGTTCTCTTTAAACTGGCTACTAGGAAATTAAATTATAGAAGAGGCATGCATACATATTCAATGTAACAAAACACCATAGACTGTCAGGCTAGTGCTAAGCTAGTTAGCCATTAGCTTTTGTTACGGTTTTCTTCCGTCGAAAGAGAGTCGGACCAAAATGCAGCGTGGTTAATACGATACATCTTTAATGAAGATGAAACACGATAATACAAAAACAAGAAACGGGACGTGAAAGCCTATCTGGTGACAATAAACACAGAGACCGGAACAATCACCCACGAAACACTAAAAATATGGCTGCCTAAATATGGTTCCCAATCAGAGACAACGATAATCACCTGCCTCTGATTGAGAACCAATTCAGACAGCCATAGACTATGCAAGAAAACCCCACTAAGCCACAATCCCAAAACCTACGAAAAACCCCAGATACAAAACACACCACATAATAAACCCATGTCACACCCTGGCCTGACCAAATAAATAAAGAAAACACAAAATAATAAGACCAGGGCGTGACAGAACACCCCCAAGGTGCGGACTCCCGCCGCACACCTAAACCCATAGGGGAGGGTCCGGGTGGGCGTCTGTCCACGGTGGCGGATCCGGCTCGGGACGTGGACCCCACTCCAACCAAGTCTTAGTCCCCTTGTAACACGTCCTTTGATTGGTGACCCTCGCCACCGACCTTGGCCTAATAACCCTCACCAAGGACCCCACTGGAACGAGGGGCAGCTCGGGACTGAGGTAGAAGCTCGGGACTGAGGGGAAATCAAATCAAATTTTATTTGTCACATACACATGGTTAGCAGATGTTAATGCGAGTGTAGCGAAGTGCTTGTGCTTCTAGTTCCGACAATGCAGTAATAACGAGCAAGTAATCTAACTAACAATTCCAAAAGAAACTACTGTCATACACAGTGTAAGGGGATAAAGAATATGTACATAAGGATATATGAATGAGTGATGGTACAGAGCAGCATAGGCAAGATACAGTAGATGATATCGAGTACAGTATATACATATGAGATAAGTATGTAAACCAAGTGGCATAGTTAAAGTGGCTAGTGATACATGTATTACATAAGGATGCAGTCGATGATATAGAGTACAGTATCAACGTATGCATATGAGATGAACAATGTAGGGTAAGTAACATTATATAAGGTAGCATTGTTTAAAGTAGCTAGTGATATATTTACATCATTTCCCATCAATTCCCATGATTAGAGTGGCTGGAGTAGAGTCAGTGTCATTGACAGTGTGTTGGCAGTAGCCTCTCAATGTTAGTGGTGGCTGTTTAACAGTCTGATGGCCTTGAGATAGAAGCTGTTTTTCAGTCTCTCGGTCCCAGCTTTGATGCACCTGTACTGACCTCGCCTTCTGGATGGCAGCGGGGTGAACAGGCAGTGGCTCGGGTGGTTGATGTCCTTGATGATCTTTATGGCCTTCCTGTAGCATCGGGTGGTGTAGGTGTCCTGGAGGGCAGGTAGTTTGCCCCGGTGATGCGTTGTGCAGACCTCACTACCCTCTGGAGAGCCTTACGGTTGAGGGCGGTGCAGTTGCCATACCAGGCGGTGATACAGCCCGCCAGGATGCTCTCGATTGTGCATCTGTAGAAGTTTATGAGTGCTTTTGGTGACAAGCCGAATTTCTTCAGCCTCCTGAGGTTGAAGAGGCGCTGCTGTGCCTTCTTCACGATGCTGTCTGTGTGAGTGACCAATTCAGTTTGTCTGTGATGTGTATGCCGAGGAACTTAAAACTTGCTACCCTCTCCACTACTGTTCCATCGATGTGGATGGGGGGTGTTCCCTCTGCTGTTTCCTGAAGTCCACAATCATCTCCTTAGTTTTGTTGACGTTGAGTGTGAGGTTATTTTCCTGACACCACACTCCGAGGGCCCTCACCTCCTCCCTGTAGGCCGTCTCGTCGTTGTTGGTAATCAAGCCTACCACTGTTGTGTCGTCCGCAAACTTGATGATTGAGTTGGAGGCGTGCATGGCCACGCAGTCGTGGGTGAACAGGGAGTACAGGAGAGGGCTCAGAACGCACCCTTGTGGGGCCCCAGTGTTGAGGATCAGCGGGGAGGAGATGTTGTTGCCTACCCTCACCACCTGGGGGCGGGGGAAGTCCAGTACCCAGTTGCACAGGGCGGGGTCGAGACCCAGGGTCTCGAGCTTGATGACGAGCTTGGAGGGTACTATGGTGTTGAATGCCGAGCTGTAGTCGATGAACAGCATTCTCACATAGGTATTCCTCTTGTCCAGATGGGTTAGGGCAGTGTGCAGTGTGGTTGAGATTGCATCGTCTGTGGACCTATTTGGGCGGTAAGCAAATTGGAGTGGGTCAAGGGTGTCAGGTAGGGTGGAGGTGATATGGTCCTTGACTAGTCTCTCAAAGCACTTCATGATGACGGATGTGAGTGCTACGGGCGGTAGTTGTTTAGCTCAGTTACCTTAGCTTTCTTGGGAACAGGAACAATGGTGGCCCTCTTGAAGCATGTGGGAACAGCAGACTGGTATAGGGATTGATTGAATATGTCCGTAAACACACCGGCCAGCTGGTCTGCGCATGCTCTGAGGGCGCGGCTGGGGATGCCGTCTGGGCCTGCAGCCTTGCGAGGGTTAACACGTTTAAATGTCTTACTCACTTCGGCTGCAGTGAAGGAGAGACCGCATGTTTCCGTTGCAGGCCGTGTCAGTGGCACTGTATTGTCCTCAAAGCGGGCAAAAAGTTATTTAGTCTGCCTGGGAGCAAGACATCCTGGTCCGTGACTGGGCTGGGTTTCTTCCTGTAGTCCGTGATTGACTGTAGACCCTGCCACATGCCTCTTGTGTCTGAGCCGTTGAATTGAGATTCTACTTTGTCTCTGTACTGGCGCTTAGCTTGTTTGATAGCCTTGCGGAGGGAATAGCTGCACTGTTTGTATTCAGTCATGTTACCAGACACCTTGCCCTGATTAAAAGCAGTGGTTCGTGCCTTTAGTTTCACACGAATGCTGCCATCAATCCACGGTTTCTGGTTAGGGAATGTTTTAATCGTTGCTATGGGAACGACATCTTCAACGCACGTTCTAATGAACTCGCACACCGTATCAGCGTATTCGTCAATGTTGTTGTCTGACGCAATACGAAACATCTCCCAGTCCACGTGATGGAAGCAGTCTTGGAGTGTGGAGTCAGCTTGGTCGGACCAGCGTTGGACAGACCTCAGCGTGGGAGCTTCTTGTTTTAGTTTCTGTCTGTAGGCAGGGATCAACAAAATGGAGTCGTGGTCAGCTTTTCCGAAAGGGGGCGGGGCAGGGCCTTATATGCGTCGCGGAAGTTAGAGTAACAATGATCCAGGGTCTTTCCACCCCTGGTTGCGCAATCGATATGCTGATAAAATTTAGGGAGTCTTGTTTTCAGATTAGCCTAAAATCCCCAGCTACAATGAATGCAGCCTCCGGATAAATCGTTTCCAGTTTGCAGAGAGTTAAATAAAGTTCGTTCAGAGCCATCGATGTGTCTGCTTGGGGGATATATACGGCTGTGATTATAATCAAAGAGAATTCTCTTGGTAGATAATGCGGTCTACATTTGATTGTGAGGAATTCTAAATCAGGTGAACAGAAGGATTTGAGTTCCTGTATGTTTCTTTCATCACACCATGTCACGTTGGCCATAAGACATACGCCCCCGCCCGTCTTCTTACCAGAAAGATGTTTGTTTCTGTCGGCGCGATGCGTGGAGAAACCCGTTGGCTGCACCGCTTCGGATTGCGTCTCTCCAGTTAGCCATGTTTCCGTGAAGCAAAGAACGTTACAGTCTCTGATGTCCCTCTGGAATGCTACCCTTGCTCGGATTTCATCAACCTTGTTGTCAAGAGACTGGACATTGGCAAGAAGAATGCTAGGGAGTGGTGCACGATGTGCCCGTCTCCGGAGTCTGACCAGAAGACCGCTTCGTTTCCCTCTTTTTCTGAGTCGTTTTTTTTTTTTTTGGTCGCTGCATGTGATCCACTCGGTTACACTGGTTGTAAGGCAGAACACAGGATCCGCATCGCGAAAAACATATTCTTGGTCGTACTGATGGTGAGTTGACGCTGATCTTATATTCAGTAGTTCTTCTCGGCTGTATGTAAAGAAACCTAAGATGACCTGGGGTACTAGTGTAAGAAATAACACGTAAAAAAACAAAAAACTGCATAGTTTCCTAGGAACGCGAAGCGAGGCGGCCATCTCTGTCGGCGCCGGAAGCTCGGGACTGAGGGGAAGCCCGGGACTGAGGGGAAGCTCGGGACTGAGGGGAAGCCCGGGACTGAGGGGAAGCTCGGGACTGAGGGGAAGCCCAGTACTGAGAGGAAGCCCAGGCAGGTAGTTGGCTCTGGCAGATCCTGGCTAGCTGGTGGTTCTGGCAGATCCTGGCTGACTGGCGGAACAGGAAAAACCTGGCTGACAGGCGGTTCTGGAAGATCCTGGCTGACTGGCGGATCTGGAAGATCATGGCTGACTGGCGGCTCTAGCTTCTCCGGCTGCTCCATGCAGACTGGCTGCTCCGGCTGCTCCATGCAGACTGGCAGCTCCATGCAGACTGGCAGCTCCGGCAGCTCCATGCAGACTGGCAGCTCCGGCTGCTCCATGCAGACTGGCAGCTCCGGCTGCTCCATTCAGACTGGCAGCTCCGGCTGCTCCATTCAGACTGGCAGCTCCGGCTGCTCCATGCAGACTGGAAGCTCTGGCTGCTCCTCACGATAAACAGGGGGAGTTGGCTCAGGTCTGAACCCTGACTCTGCCACACTCTCCCTGAGCCCCCCCCCCCAATACATTTTTGGGGCTGACTCTCGGGCTTCCTTCTGCGCCGCCGTGCTTTTCTCTTCAACTCCATTCTTCTATACCCCTCTTCGCACTGCTCCAGCGAATCCCAGGCGGGCTCCGGCACTCTCTCTGGGTCGACCGCCCACCTGTCTATTTCCACCCAAGTCGTATATTCCAAACTTCGTAGCTCCTGCTGCCGCTGCCGTTCACCACGCCGCTTGGTCCTGGTGTGGTGGGTGATTCTGTTACGGTTTTCTTCCGTCGAAAGAGAGTCGGACCAAAATGCAGCGTGGTTAATACGATACATCTTTAATGAAGATGAAACACAATAATACAAAAACAAGAAACAGGACGTGAAAACCTATACAGCCTATCTGGTGACAATAAACACAGAGACAGGAACAATCACCCACGAAACACTCAAAGAATATGGCTGCCTAAATATGGTTCCCAATCAGAGACAACGATAATCACCTGCCTCTGATTGAGAACCAATTCAGACAGCCATAGACTATGCTAGAAAACCCCACTAAGCCACAATCCCAAAACCTACGAAAAACCCCAAATACAAAACACACCACATAATAAACCCATGTCACACCCTGGCCTGACCAAATAAATAAAGAAAACACAAAATAATAAGACCAGGGCGTGACAGCTTTCGACATTCAACTACACATTTAATCATATATAACTGGTTAAAATACATATAGTTGGCGTGTCTCATATGTACACATGAAAATACTAATAATATGAGCCTTAGTTTGCCCCTGTTGTTCCCCAGCATGATGGTACTTGGGAGGTGCTGGTCTCCAACCACTCCGGCTGAATTTTTTTAAATAATAAAATGTTTGTGCCCCAGTCCAGATGTTGCCTTCGTCCAGGTCCCTCCTAGCAGTTGACTCGAGGGTGGCGAACCTGCTTCACCAAAAGTGTATGTCATAGTCCTGAATACATTCATTGTGAAGCTGTTCTGTAACTACCTTAGATTCTGTGTCGGAAAAGGGGTATGCCTTGAATATGTTAAACAGGGCTAAATCTTAGCAATTTCTGTATTTTAACCAAAACTGTTCTAGTTTCTGGGGTGTCTTGAAACTGGCTTCAATTGATTTCTGTACCCTGGGGGTTTCACCAGGCAATTGAGGTCAGACAGCACACAGGCCATACTTCTCTGGATAACTGCTTTGCTGAATCCCAGCCGGATCGTGCTTTGTGGTCTGGCGGTTGTTGTTGCTGTTCTTGCTGCTCCATGTCGATTGGTGGCTCCATCCTCCGCAGCCTCCTCTGGGAGTCAGGTCGGTCCATGGTCAAGACATGGGACTAGCCTAGTCCGCTGGACTAGGGGAACAGTGCCAGCCAGGGTCAAGCCACTGTTACTAGCACTGTTCTCTAATCGGTCCGAAGAAAAGAGCTAGAGGGGGACACAATACCGGGGAGTCATATCATTAAGTCATATCATTAAGTCTTATCATTAAGTCATATTATAAATATAATATTAGAATATGTAATATGCGTAAATATTCAAGAAAATTCTACATTTGCAGTATACAAACTTAACATGATGAATAGGAATGACATTTACTCTAACATTACTCTAGCAGGTGGCCAAGAATAAATATTTGAAAGCCCCACCTCCAATAAGCCATGCCACCGAGACAGCCTCTTTCATTTTCCATCCCTCTCTCTCGCGCCCTCTGACGCTCAGATTAGATTTATTCTAGTTCCTGAAAGTTCTTTAATTACAAAGGGAGAAGGTGGTTTTACAATCCCCCCCCACCCGCTAACACTGAGCTAGGTAGAGGAGATCAAGGAACAGGAGCAGCAGCTGTAGGAGCAGGGAACAACCACTTATCTCAGTAATGGTGCCCCAGGAGAACACAGAGATCAGTAAAGATACAGAGAGGAACAGAAGAGAGACCCTTTGAACTCTGACTGAGACAAGATGGTTTCCTACTTATTTACCTATGCTACAAAGACACGCTCGCACACTCGCGCACATACACGTATGCACAGAAGCACACACACACTGAGTTTTAAATCTGAACTCAAAATGTATGCTCTCTGCCCATTTTTCAATTCCCCCCTCTCTCTTTTTTTTATTTTCTTCAGACTGAGCTCAGCAAGATACATAGAGCCTTATGTACTGCTATCCAAACCGAGTGTCTCCTGACCCCTCCTGTCTCAGCCTCCAGTATTTATGCTGCAGTAGTTTGTGTCGGGGGGCTAGGGTCAGTTTGTTATATCTGGAGTACTTCTCCTGTCCTATTCGGTGTCCTGTGTGAATCTAAGTGTGCGTTCTCTAATTCTCTCTCTCGGAGGACCTGAGCCCTAGGACCATGCCCCAGGACTACCTGACATGATGTCTCCTTGCTGTCCACAGTCCACCTGGCCGTGCTGCTGCTCCAGTTTCAACTGTTCTGCCTTATTATTATTCGACCATGCTGGTCATTTATGAACATTTGAACATCTTGGCCATGTTCTGTTATAATCTCCACCCGGCACAGCCAGAAGAGGACTGGCCACCCCACATATGCTCTCTCTAATTCTCTCTTTCTTTCTTTCTCTCTCTCGGAGGACCTGAGCTCTAGGACCATGCCCCAGGACTACCTGACATGATGACTCCTTGCTGTCCCCAGTCCATCTGACCGTGCTGCTGCTCCAGTTTCAACTGTTCTGCCTTATTATTATACGACCATGCTGGTCATTTATGAACATTTGAACATCTTGGCCATGTTCTGTTATAATCTCCACCCGGCACAGCCAGAAGAGGACTGGCCACCCCACATAGCCTGGTTCCTCTTTAGGTTTCTTCCTAGGTTCCAGGCCTTTCTAGGGAGTTTTTCCTAGCCACCGTGCTTCTACACCTGCATTGCTTGCTGTTTGGGGTTTTAGGCTGGGTTTCTGTACAGCACTTTGAGATATCAGCTGATGTATGAAGGGCTATATAAATAAATTTGATTTGATTTGATTTGAATGTTTTGGGGGTGATTCAGTTCATTTGCATGGCAAAGAGGGACTTTGCAATGCATTGCAATTCATCTGATCATTCTTCATAGCATTCTGAAGTACATGCAAATTGCCATCATACAAACTGACGAAACAGACTTTGTGAAACTGTATATCTGTGTCATTCTCAAAACTTTTGGCCACGACTGTACAGCACATAGACATACATGGAGTTTGTGTCAATGGACATTGAGATTAATACATCATTATTCGATGTAGCTACCCCATGTCTGCCCCTCCTCTTGTTTGTTGTGATGCTGAGTTTGCTGACTGCCAGCTGTACGTAAACATTTAGACGAATCCCTTTTCGACTCTGTGTGTTGTGGAAAGGTAAACACTAATTGTTTCAAGCTAATGTTTAGCAAACATAAGATAGACATTCAGTGTGCTCTAAAGTGCCAGCAGTTCACTCGCATTTGCTAGTGAAAGAAATTACATACAAATATGAAAAATAACTGGTAGCATTTGTGAGAGGGTGATATACAATTCTGCGTCTCATTAGTTGTATTTTACACGTAACATTACGAGGATCACGCAACCTGATCACGCAAGACTGTAACTGTAATTATGATCCACGTCACAAAAAAGCAATACAAAAGTATGATTCAAAATAAATATAAACTTCTTGGCATTAAATGGAGTCGGGAGTTTAGAAGACTGATTAAGAATGATTGCGTGTCCAGTATTAGCTATAGAGGTAATGCTTCTAAAATATCTTTGCAATACATTTGAGATTTTTTCAATTTCTGAAAATCTGAAATGATGTATGAGCTGCAAAGAAATACAATAGGCACCTTTACATAGGCTGAAGCACCGGACTCTTCTAGTGAACAGCGTTCGGATTCCCTTCGCGCTAGCCTACTTAAGTCTTAAGTCTTGTGTAGCCAGTTTGCAGTCTGTGTCAATGCATCATTTGTTTTTGTTTTTATGTTTTCAAAATGATTTTGCAGTTAGTGTTGATTAGGAACCGTGTCTAAATAGCCAATATTTGTGAGCTGGCCCTAGAGATTGGTCCTGTTTGAGAGGTGACAAGTTCTTTTACATTAGAGACTAAACTTGGGGACATGTGTGAAGAAAAATGTTATAGATAATTATCACCATTCTACACTGTACATGTAATGGGATAAACATACGGATAATCTGTGCTAATTCCACAAAACATATATTTATTTATATGTTCTGTACTTATTAGTATGAATATTTTATTTATGTTTTGTAAATACCTTATCAGAGGACTGAACTGAACCAGGTGTGATCCAATTTGTGTCTCGTACACATCTCGTAAGTTGGACAGGGTTGGCAGGTCTGCTATTCCTCACACTCCTTCCATGAACACACAACTCTATTCCTAACACTCCTTCTTCCTCCCATGCACACACACGACTATATTCCCAACACATACACACAGGTTAATGTTGAAATACAGACAACTGCCTTCAACAAACCAAACAATTACACAGATCGCTTTTAATATCTCAAATGTTCCCAATGTAACTTCATTACGGTAATTAAAACTAACAAAGGGAGAGAAAAAAAAGCATTGTTAAGATTCAAGTGCATCCCAGATGGAACCCTCTTTCCAATATAGTGCACTACTTTTGACCACATCACACAGCGGGATCTGGTTAGAAATAGTCCACACAGAAAACATGCGGACGTTAAAATCTGTTAAGGTAAAATGTGTTGTGAATGTTATATTGGAATGTTGATTCTGTTGAGGTTAACACCAGCGGAATTGAAAGTGACACCACATGCAGTGAATAAATGAAGTGTTATTTAATCACAGCGTAATCAACAACGTGTGGTGTTGTTGTTAGTCGACTGTGTTGAGTTCATTTCCGTTGACTCTCTCAGCGTGAAAAATGCATGGGGGGTAGGGCTGTGGCGGTCATGAAATGTTGTCAGCCGTAACTGTCATGCAAATAACTGCCGGTCCCAAGGTAATTGACCGTTAATTAACATGAAGACATTTAGCATCTCCGGCCACCCATGCATACGCAGAAAATTCACACACAGCTATGAAAAGTGTTGAGTCTGTAGACCCATATAGACACTGGATCAGTGTTAAAATAACACACCGCTTAGTATAGAGGCGTATTCAAATATTTCCCAGAGTGCCTTGTCTTTTAATACAATTGTAGAGTTTCCACCAATGACTATATTTGATAGTGACAGAGACATGGTTGTTGCATTTATCCATGTTCAGTCCGACAGATGTCACCAAGTGAGATCATCTTACAAATACAGCTGCAGTCCGAAGTTTACATACACTTAAGTTGGAGTCATTAGCACTCATGTTTCAACCACTCCACAAATTTCTTGTTAACAAGCTATAGTTTTGGCTTGAGACAAGTAATTTTTCCCCAACATTTGTTTACAGACAGATTATTTCACATATAATTCACTGTATTACAATTCTAGTTGGTTTACATACACTAAGTTAAATGTGCCTTTAAACAGCTTGGAAAATTCCACAAAATGATGTCATGGCTGTAGAAGCTTCTGATAGGCTAATTGACATAATTTGAGTCAATTGGAGGTGTACCTGTGGATATATTTCAAGGCCTACCTTCAAACCCAGTGCCTCTTTGTTTGACTTCATGGGAAAAACAAAAGAAATCAACCAAGACCTCAGAAAGAAAATTATAGACCTCCACAATTCTGGTTCGTCCCTGGGAGCAATTTCCAAACGCCTGAAGGTACCACGTTCATCTGTACAAACAATTGCAAGTATAAACACCATGGGACCACGCAGCCATCATACAGCTCAGGAAGGAGATGCGTTCTGTCTCCTAGAGATGAATGTACTTCAGTGCGAAAAGTGAAAATCAATCCCAGAACAACACCAAAAAACCTTGTGAAGATGCTTGAGGAAACAGGTACAAAAGTATCTATATCCACAGTAAAACAAGTCCTATTTTGACATAACCTGAAATTCCGCTCAACAAGGAAGAAGCCACTGTCCAAAACCGCCATAAAAAAAGCCAGAATACGGTTTGCAACTGCACATGGGGAAAAAGATCGTACTTTTTGGAGAAATGTCCTCTGGTCTGATGAAACAGAAATATAACTGTTTGGCCATAATGCCATCATTATGTTTGGAGGAAAAAGGGGGGGCTTGCAAGCTGAAGAACACCATCCCAAACTTGAAGCACGGGGGTGGCAGCATCATGTTGTGGGGGTGCTTTGAAAGCCTACCATCAGTAACACACTACGCTGCCACGGACTCAAATCAAATTAAAGATCAGTGATACTATCAAGAGCAGTGTGCGGTTTCCTTTTTCCTTGATCCTAACTGACCTAAAACAGGGAATTTTTACGAGGATTAAACGTCAGAAATGGTGAAAAACTGAGTTTAAATGTATTTGGATAAGGTGTATGTAAACTTCTGACTTCAACTGTATATACAGTATACATATTTAGTGTAATACCTTAAGTATTTCAAAAGGCCTTATTTTGAGGGCCTAAGTTTACCATAATCAGGGGCATGAAGCTCATACCCATCACTCTGAACCAAAACTACACCCATCATGATCATATTTACCAGCATGCTCTATCGTAGGTTGATTGTTTGAATTGTTTGTTTCAATATTTGTTTGTGCATTGATTGATTGATTGATTAATCTTATGCTACTCAACAATAAATAACATACATTTTTCTAAACTAATACAATCAGGTAGTTTGATTTTTTTTGCACACGTCACTGAAATGTTTGTTCCAGTTTAAATTCTTTATCTAGTCTCCACACAACATTTGTATGCTTGTGGCAGACAACAAATCAAATCAAATTTTATTTGTCACTTGCGCCGAATACAACATTCCTTATAGTGAAATGCTTACTTACAAGCCTTTAACCAACAATGCTGTTTACATTTGAAAAAGTCTTAAGAAAGTATTTACTAAAACAAACTGAAGTAAAAAATATAAAATATGAAAATAAAATGTAATAAAAAATTAAACAACAGTAGCAGGCTGTATACAGTAGCTACCGGTACAGTCAATGAGTCAATAATGTGTTGTATATTTATGTAGATAGAGGTACAGTGACTATGCTTGGATAATAGGCAGAGTAGCAGCAGCATAAAAATGGGGGGTGGGATGGGGACAATGCAAATAGTTTGGGTAGCCATTTGATTAGCTGTTCACCTGGGGGGTTTGGGGATATAAACTGTCAAGAAGTCTTTTGGACCTAGATTTGGCACTCTGGTACCGCTTGCCGTGTGGTAGCAAAGAGAACAGTCTATGACTAGGGTGGCTGGAGTCTTTGGCAATTTTTTGGATCTTCCTCTGACACCTCCTGGTATAGGGGTTCTGGATGGCGGGAAGCTTGGCCCCGGTGATGTACTCGGCCATACACACTACCATCTGTAGTGCCTTGCGGTCGGAGGCTGAGCAGTTGCCATACCAGACGGTGATGCAACCAGTCAGGATGCTCTCGATGGTGCAGCTGTAGAACTTTTGAGGATCTGAAGACCCATGCCAAATCTTTTCAGTCTCCTGAGGGGGAATAGGAGTTGTTGTGCTCTCTTCATGACTGTCTTGGTGTGTTTGGACCATGATAGTTTGTTGGTGATGTGGGAACCAAGGAACTTGGTGTCGAGCCTGCTCCACTACAGCCCCGTTGATGAGAATTGGGCCGAGCTCAATCCTTTTTCTGTAGTCCACAATCATCTACTTTGTCTTGATCACGTTGAGGGAGAGGCTGTTATCCTGGCAACACACTGCCAGGTCTCTGACCTCCTCCCTATAGGTTGTCTAATTTTTGTCGGTGATCAGGCCTACCACTGTTGTGTCATCAGCTAACTTTATGATGGTGATGGAGTCGTGCTTGGCCATGCATTCATGGGTGAACAGGGAGTACAGGAGGGGATTGAGCACGCACCCCTGAGGGATCCTTGTGTTGAGGATCAGTGTGGCAGATGTTTTGATATGTACCCTTACCACCTGGGGGCGGTCCGTCAGGAAGTCCAGGATCCAGTTGCAGAGGGAGGTGTTTTGTCCCAGGGTATTTAGCTTAGTGATGAGCTTTGTGGGCATTATGGTGTTGAACGCTGTGCTGTAGTCGATGAATAGCATTCTCACATAGGTGTTCCTTTTGTCCAGGTGGGAAAGGGCAGTGTAGAGCACAGTAGGTCTGGGATAATGGTGTTGATGTGAGCCATGACCAGCCTTTCAAAGCACTTCATGGCTACAGATGTGAGTGCCACGGGTCGATAGTCATTTAGGCAGGTCACCTTTGTGTTCGTGGGCACAGGGACTATGGTGGTCTGCTTGAAACATGTTGGTATTACAGACTAGGTCAGGGACAGGTTGAAAAAGTCAGTGAAGACACTTGCCAATTGGTCACCGTATGCTCGGAGAACACGTCCTGGTAATCCGCTTGGCCCTGTGGCCTTGTGAATGTTGACCTGTTTAAAGGTCTTACTCACATCTGCGATGGACAGCATGATCACACAGTCGTCCAGAACAGCTGATGCTGCTCTCATGCATGCTTTAGTGTCGCTTGCCTCGAAGCGAGCACAAAAGTCATTTAGCTCGTCTGGTAGGCTCGTGTCACTGGGCAGCTAGCGGCTGTGCTTCCCTTTGTAGTCCATAATGGTTTGCAAGCCCTGCAACATCCGACAAGTGTACGATTCAATCTTAGTCCTGTATTGACGCTTTGCCTGTTTGATGGTTCGTCGGAGGGCATAGCGGAATTTCTTGTAAGCTTCCGGGTTAGAGTCCCGCTCCTTGAATGTGGCAGCTCTACCCTTTAGCTCAGTGCGGATGTTGCCTGTAATCCATGGCTTCTGGTTGGGGTATGTACTATGGGGACAATGTCATCTATACACTTTTTCATGAAGCCGATGACTGATGTGGTGTACTCCTCAATGCCATCGGAAGAATCCCCAAACATATTCCAGTCAGTGCTAGCAAAACAGTCCTGTAGCTTATTATCTGCGTCATCTGACCACTTCCTTATTGAGTGAGTCACTGGTACTTCCTGCTTTAGTTTTTGCTTGTAAGCAGGAATCAGGAGGTTAGAGTTATGGTCAGATTTGCCAAATGGAGGGTGAGGGAGAGCTTTGTACGCATCTCTGTGTGTGGAGTAAAGGTGGTCTAGAGTTTTTTTCCTCTGGTTGCACATTTAACATGCTGGAAGAAATGAGGTCAAATGGATTTAAGTTTCCCTACATTAATGTCTGCATGTTCTTGTTTGCTTATGGCCTTATACAGCTTGTTGAGTGCCGTCTTAGTGCCAGCATCAGTTTGTGGTGGTAAATAGACCACTACAAAAAATATAGATGAAAACTCTCGGTAAATAATGTGGTCTTCAGCTTATCATGAGATACTCTACCTCAGGCAGGCAAAACCTCAAGATTTCCTTAATATTTGATTTTGTGCACCAGCTGTTATTTACTAATAGACACAGACTGCTACCCCTTGTCTTACCGGAGGCATCTGTTCTATCTTGCCGATGGCCTGAAAACCCCGCCAGCTGTAGATTATCCATTACATTTTTCAGCCACAACTTTACAGTTTTTAATGTTCTGTTGGTAGGATAGTCCTGATCAGATCTCATCCATTTTGTTATCCAATGATTACACGTTGGCTAATAGGACTGATGGTAGAGGGGGATACCTCACTCTCCGTTGGATCCTTACAAAGCACCCCGACCTATGTCCCCAATATCTCCGCCTCTTCTTCATGCGAATGACGGGGATTTGGCCCTTGTCGGGTGTCTGAAATAAATTATTTCCCATCCGATTCGTTAAAGGAAACATCTTCGTCCAGTACGAGGTGAGTAGTCGCTGTCATGATATCCAGAAGCTTTTTTCGGTCATAAGAGACGGTAGCGGAAACATTATGTACAAAATAAGTTACAAAAAAACACGCACAATAGCACAATTAGTTAGGAGCCCATAAAACAGCAGCCATTTCTTCCGGAGCCATCCAAGTAGAGGAAGATGGGTCAAGGGGGAGGGATCCTAAGAGGAGTGGTGTGAGTAGTAGATCTGAACCAGTACAGAGGGATAGGCCGACAAGTGATATATGCTTCAGTAAGTTTAGATTTTTTTGCATTTATAGTAATGGTTAACAACTGTGCTGCAGGGATGGAACTTCAGTCACAGAAAATGTAAGTTGTGGTGGCAGCTGCAGACAGGTATTTGGGTGTATGAGACGTGACATCAGAATATTTACAGGGTGTGTTGAGTGGTGGTGCCCCGTCCGTAGGACTAGATAGATTTAAATATTGGAGTAGGGTGGTGGGTTTTTAGTGAGTGTAGGGTTAGATGGTAGGGTATTTGTTGATTTATTTGTATTTTCAAGCAATGTATAAGGGCCTTATACTCCATTCTGGTAAGTGGCGGAAATGCAACATTTATTGAATGCCAGGCACCATTAAACTTCATTGAAGAAGAAGACTACTTTCCTAAATATAGCACTCATTCTGAATGCTGGTTGCAGGTGAATAAAAATTCCAATGGTTGAATATCTGTCTGGTTTCCAATAGGAATTACACATCACTTTGCAAGCCGGCGTAATGTGATTTGCAGGTAGGGTTGCAATTTTCCAGAAATGAGTTTCCTTAACACAGAAGCAGGAAAACCAATTTTGGGAAAGTCACCTGAAATTGTTCAACCTACTTGCAGGCCTGGTGTGGCCTGAGGTATGAACTAGGGTACAATGGAAAACCTTACAGGGTACCCATACAGTGATAAGTGTGGGTATCCCTTCAGGAACAAATCTTAACCTTTTTTCTGAGAGTGCAATACAATTATGGCCTGAAACAAGTGGTTTACAGGCCACATCAGGCCTGAAAGTCACATTATGCTGGCTTGCAAAGTGAGGTGTAGTTCCTATTGGAATCCAGCCAGTGTGGGGATATCCAACTTTTGGAATGTTTTTTTCATCTGCAACCTGTATTCAGAATGACTGCCAGGGTTAGGAAGACTAAACTATGAGACATATTCACTTATGATCTTACTTTGTGAAGTCAATAGGAATGAAAATGGATGTATGCAACAACCATGTCTTTGTCACTAACAAATAGATCGGTACCTTTACAATTTTCTTGAAAGACAAGGCACTCTGGGAAATATTTGAATAAAGCTTTACACTTAGCAGTGTGTTTATTTAACACTGTTCTGGTGTCTATATGGTTCCACAGACTCAACACTTTCAGTATTTATTTAACACTCAGTGTTAATTTGTTTTTGTTTTTAACACTGAAGAATTTGCTCTGTACAGAGCAAATTGACCAGTGTTAATTTTTAAGTGTAACATTTTTAGTGTTGATTCAGGAGGTAAATTCACTCTGTAATAGTGAAATTAACATTTAGTGGGTAAAATAACCCCCAGTGTTAGTGTTAATAACCATAGGTATTGTTTTACACTGTGGAGAGTAAAAAAATCCCATCAAAACCACACCCCATTACAATCATATTTCCCAGCATGCTCTGCTGCGGGAAGAGCTTTTTGCATGTACATTGATTGATTCATCTTATGCTACACAAAGATAAATAACATAAATGTTTCTAAACTACTGCATTCAGTTAGATATATTTATTGCACCCGTTACTGAAATGGTTGTTCCGGTTTCAATGGTTTAGGTCGTGTTTTAACTATATGAAGTCACTTAATAAAAATGTCTATTGAATTCTAATTGGCTGGATTTGAATAGGAATTACACAACCCTTTGCAACTCAACATAATGTGATTTGCATGACTAATGTGGCCTGTACACCAGGAGTTTACTAACACCACTGTGTTAAGGTAAAACTAGGCTATTAAGGCTTTGATATATGTAATATATTGTCATAGCTTAATTTTCATAATAACGTTTACCCTAAAACTCACTTGGGTGAAAGACCCAGGCCTTTAAAAGTAAAGAATTGAACTACCATGAAAAGGCAACCTATGAAAAATGTGAATAGACTTAATGCCCTAGTGCTAAAACAGCCCAAAATGATTTGCTGTAAATCTGCAGGTATTAATTTCTTACAATGAGAAAGTGTAACCAAGTCAAATCAAATCAAATGTATTTATATAGCCCTTCATACATCAGCTGATTTCTCAAAGTGCTGTACAGAAACCCAGCCTAAAACCCCAAACAGCAAGCAATGCAGGTGTAGAAGCACGGTGGCAAGGAAAAACTCCCTAGAAAGGCCAAAACCTAGGAAGAAACCTAGAGCGGAACCAGGCTATGTGGGGTGGCCAGTCCTCTTCTGGCTGTGCCGGGTGGAGATTATAACAGAACATGGCCAAGATGTTCAAATGTTCATAAATGACCAGCATGGTCAAATAATAATAATCACAGGCAGAAGAGTTGAAGCTAGACCAGCAGCACGGCCAGGTGGTCTGGGGACAGCAAGGAGTCATCATGCCAGGTAGTCCTGAGGCATGGTCCTAGGGCTCAGGTCCTCCGAGAGAGAGAAAGAAAGAGAGAAAGAAAGAGAGAATTAGAGAGAGCATACTTAAATTCACACAGGACACCGGATAGGACAGGATACATACTCCAGATATAACAAACTGACCCTAGCCCCCGACACATAAACTACTGCAGCATAAATACTGGAGGCTGAGACAGGAGGGGTCAGGAGACACTGTGGCCCCATCCGATGATACCCCCGGACAGGGCCAAACAGGAAGGATATAACCCCACCCCACCCACTTTGCCAAAGCACAGCCCCCACACCACCAGAGGGATAACTTCAACCACCAACTTACCATCCTGAGACAAGGCCGAGTATAGCCCACAAAGATCTCCGCCACGGCACAACCCAAGGGGGCGCGACACACACTAAGCAAAGTGTGTCCAGTTCACTCTATATCAAGTGTTATGTTTTACACTGTAGGTGTTGCATATTAGAGTAGAGCTATGCAAACACCACATTCGAGCTCCTTTGAACATTTTGAGAGTCAAATGGGGAACACTGCAACAGAGTTAAACCTTTAACACTTTCAAAAGTGTTATTTTAACATCAGTACAGTGGGACTCATGTTTACTGACAATAGTGTACCTTTGACACTTTCAGCGTTAGGGAATAGGGTGCCATTTGTGATGCAGCTCATCTCTGGCTAACAAGCTAATTACTGACTCTCATCCACTCTTGTCCCATTGGTATTTAATGAGAGAGAGGCATGCGTGTGTGTGTGTGTTGAATAAGAGGCGGGTGTTCCATTTAAGGACTCATCTCCAGCAACATCAGCTAATTAAACAACAACAGCCAAGAGGATTCAACCATCGAGAATGTTTCAGTTAATTAATATCTCCAACTATAGTCTCTCTCTAACTCTGCTTGTACCAAACTCTAGTTTTGCTCTCTGTCTTTGTTTATCTGCCTGTAACTCTGTCTGGCTATCGATCTAATTTAACTAAGGAATAACTATTTCCCAACAGATTGAGAAGCCATCTTTCCATAAAAGTTTGTGGTTTTTGAGAAATAAGGTGTTCTCGATGTCCACGGAGCAATTGTATTCGGAACAAAATACATCACCATTAGAAATCCCCTCAGAACCACTGGGGTTATCCAAACAACCTAATATTTGTTCTACCACTGAAATACCAATACTTCTCTGAAGCTTAGAAGGTGAATATGGCAAGTTTATTGATGTGTGACATGCGTGTTTGTTCACACGCACGCAGGCGTGCACCCACACACACAAAATGGCTGGCAAGTTTATTGGTGTTTGACATGACGGTGGTTTATAATGCGTGTTTGTTCTCCTCAGGCCCCTCAGTGAGCCTCCCAATTTATTATCTCAGCTGTGGAGAAAACAGTACATATCACTCTCGCACACTGCTCCCCTATAACAGGGGAGGTATTATTACAGACACACACAAACACCTGCATGCACACACACACTCTCACACATACAGTGCACCTCAAATCCAGAGGTTGTTAGTTCAAATCCCAGGTGGTGTCATACTTTAGCTGAACAGCAATAACATGTTTTCACATGTGAAATGTCACATGTAATGTATTCCAAAAGCATGTCTTTACATGTAAAATATAACGTGAAGTGTTCCAAAAATATGTTTTTACATTGTTTCCAAATGTGTGAAATCGTGATTTTTTTTCCATGTGGTTCAACATATGTGACTGACCGTCTCGATTCGGTCTTATGTAGCAAAATTTGAAATGGTGTTTTTTACATTGAATAAAAGTAGAGACTAGTAGAGGCTAGAAAATGGTATATCATACACTGCAGTTGAAGAGCAATGGGAAAGTAATTCTGCTTTGAAAATTGATTCACTTGTAACTTTTGAGAAAATGGCCCTTGAACGTTTTGGCACTGTACACCTACTGGAGAGCTCTCCTTTGTCTACACCCATTCAGCATCGTTCACACCCTCTTAAGCCTTAGCCCCACCCATCTCTTTAAGAATTTACATGTGAGGCCATGTGGTAAACATGCACTATAACAAATAAAACCTTGTTTGCACAGGATATAGGAGGTGTTAACGGTACAGTGAAATGGTTATTTGCTCTGTAGCAAAATCAAAAATAGAGTGTCCAGATAAAAATATTTTATCATTATTAGATGACACTTACCCAACACACTAAATTGATGGGTCATGTGAAGGAAATGCTATAATCACCCCCAGCTACATCTAACTAAGTGGATGGGTCACTAATTGTCTAGACATGTACACATGTTCACGAAATACAATAGATGGCTGTAATCACCCCCATACACACCTGGCTAATTTGATGGTGTTCTTCACATGGGTCATGTAATAATCCGGCCGAAGTGGAGTCTTTAGTTTAGACATGTAGCTAGCTAGATAGCTGGCTAAACAATGAACCGGCATATGAACCGGCATAATCCCAACTCATACAAAAAGCCAGACTACGGTTTGCAACTGCACATGGGGATGAAGATCGTACTTTTTGGAGAAATGTTCTCTCGTCTGATGAAACAGGAATAGAACTGTTTAGCCATAATGACCATTGTTATGTTTGGAGGAAAAAGTGGGAGACTTGCAGGCTGAAGAACACCATCCCTACCATGAAGCACGAGGGTGGCAGCATCATGTTGTTGGGGTGATTTGCTGCAGGAGGGACTGGTGCACTTCACAAAATAGAAGGCATCGTGAGGTAGGAAAATTATGTGGATATATTAAAGAAACATCTCAAGACATCAGTCAGGAAGATAAAGCTTTGTTGCAAATGGGTCTTCCAAACGGACAATGACACCAACCATACTTCCAAAGTTGTGGCAAAATGGCTTAAGGACAAAGTCAAGGTATTGGAGTGGCCATCACAAAGCCCTGACCTCAATCCTATAAAAGATTTGTGGGCAGAACTGAAAAAGCGTGTGTGAGCAAGGAGGCATACAAACCGGACTCAGTTACAGCAGCTCTTTCAGGAGGAATGGGCCAAAATTCACCCAACTTATTGTGAGAAGCTTGTGGAAGGCTACACAAAACATTTGACCCAAGTTAAATAATTTAAAGGCAATGCTACTAAATACTAATTGAGTGTATGTAAACTTCTGACACACTGGGAATGTGATGAAAGAAATAAAAGCTGAAATAAATCATTCTCACTCCTATTATTCTTACATTTCACATTTTCTAAATAAAGTGGTGATCCTAACTGACGTAAGACAGGGCATTTTTACTAGGATTAAATGTCAGGAGTTGTAAAAAACTGAGTTTAAATGTATTTGGCTAAGGTGTATGTAAACTTCCGAATTCAACAGTATCTTTTATCGGCTGAAAGGTTCAATGCTTGTTAATATAACTGCACTGTCTGATTTACAGTAGCTATTACAGCGAAAACATGCCATGAGATTGTTTGAGGACGGCACCCCACCTCATAATATTTTTCCACGGCACAGGTTTCGTACTTTCACATTTAACGATGAAATATTCACTTACTTACTTTTTGAAAATCTTCCTCTCATTTTTCATCCAAAGGGTCCCAGCTATAACATGTAGTGTCGTTTTGTTAGATGAAATTCTTCTTTATACCCCAAAAAGTCAGTTTGGTTGGCACCATCGATTTGATTAATCCACTCGTTCAACTTGCAGAGAAAGTAAAACATGTTTCGAAAAAGCGAAAACATGTTTCACCAAGTCAAAATACATTTCTATTTACTCCTCACATACCTTAAAATATAATCAAACTATAATATTTCTTTTGGAAGGAAGTATGTTCAATTGGAAACTGATTTTAGCAGGTGCGTAATGTCTTCATGGCGCGCGCAAACATGCATTTCCAAGACTGTGTCCTTCTACTAAAACTGATATTTCTTATTTGATTTTGAAGTTATATGCCTGAATACCTTGAAAATAGACTGCTGACACCCAGTGGAAGCCATAGGAATTGCACCCAGGGAGCTAATTTTCAATATTACCTTTCTCTTGAGAGGATGGTCTCTCAATTGTTTTTAATCTGGTTGGTTTTTCTTTGGATTGTCTCCTACCATATCTATTGTGTTATATTCTCCTACATTATTTGAACATTTCTACAATCTTCAGTGGTACCAATTATATTCGTATCCTGGCTTCAGGGCCTGAGCTACAGGCAGGTTACTTTAGGCATTTCATTCAAACAGGAAGTGAAGAAAAAAGGAGCCTAGCCCTAAGAAGTTTTGACTTGGCACAACTCACTTGCAATTGCATTTAATTGCAGGTCTCTGCTAGCGTGGCTCTTTTAGAATCTAGCCATAAGTGTGCATACATTCTCCCGGGTATTGAACTTGCAACCTTTTGGTCTGGAGTGCATTAACCTTTTCATGTTTGAGTTTCAAATATCTCCAACAGTCGCCATAGCGAGAGTTTTTTTATGCATTTGATGTAAGAAAACACTGACTATTACAACAAGTGATTGTTACGCAACAGGACAGTTAACCCACGCTGCCCTCAAACCAAGGCACGCTGCCTGCTAATTATCTATAGGCTATGTTTCAATTTCAAAGAGTTGTGTTCTGCTTCCTCATTAATTCACATAGAATTCACATAGAAGTAGCCCTGTCACTGTTGCGGACAATTTAAGTTTGAGGCATTATAGTCTCCAAAGTGGTGCAGTAGTCTAATGCAGTGCTTGATGTGTCAATACAGACCTGGGTTCAATCCCAGGTTGTGTCACAGTCGGCTGTGACTGGGAGACCCGTGAGGTGGTTCCCAATGTCATCCGGGTTAGGGAAGGGTTTGACTGGTCGGGATTTTATTGTCCCATTGTGCTCTAGTGACTCTTTGTGGTGGGCCGGGAACCTGCAAGCTGAGTTGGTTGCCAGCTAGACAGTGTTTTCTCCAACACATTGGTGTGGCTGGCTTTTGGGTTAAGCAAGCAGTGTGGCTTGGCAGCGTCGTGTTTAGGTGGATGCATGGCTCTCGACCTTTGCCTCTCCCAAGTCCATAGGGGAGTCTCAGCGATGGGAAAATACTTGGATATCATTAAAAAGATGGTACAAGAAAACAATGTAATTCAGGCTTTATTGAGCCGGCACATTGCCTTCACTACTAATAATAACTTTGGACATGTGTGCGTTCCTACCAAAGTAAGTGGCTTATTAACCTCTCTTGGGTAGGGGGCTGTGTTCTGATGTCAGGATGAAAAGCGTGCCCAAAGTAAACTGCCTTTTACTCAGGCCCAGAAGTTAGGATATGCATATAATTGGTCGATTTGGATAGAAAACACTCTATAGTTTCTAAAACTGTTAAAATGATGTCTGTGAGTGTAACATAACTGATATGGCAGGCGAAACCCCAAGGATAAACCACCCCCCCCCCCCAAAACGAAATTCAGCCTACCAGAATTTTCAATGGCTACCACTTTTATTATAAGGTAAAGTCCTCCCAGATTGCAGGTCCTATGGCTTCCACTAGATGTCAACAGTCTTTAGAAAGAGTTTCTAGTTTATCTAGGTGGCTCCCATTTTGGCTGTAGTGTTTCCAAGCGCGTGAAAGTGAATGCGTACTTTGGTATTTTTCTCTGGTAAAGACTAACTGTTCTCCGTCTTAAATTGTATCGTTTATTTACGTATTAGGATACCTAAGGTTTGATTTTAAACATTGTTTGACTTGTTTGGAAAAGTTTACTAGTAATGTTTGGGATTCATTTTGTATGCATTTTGATGTGGGGAAACTCGGTGGATTATTGACTGAAGCGTGCCAGCTAAACTGAGTTTTTATGGATATAAAGAAGGACATTATCGAACAAAAGGACCTTTTGTGATGTAACTGGGACCTTTTGGAGTGCCAACAGAAGAAGATCATCAAAGGTAAGGCATTTTGTATATCGCTATTTCTGACTTTCGTGTCGCACCTGCCTGGTTGAAATATGTTTTTCATGTGTTTGTATGCAGGGCGCTGTCCTGAGATAATCGCAAGGTTCGCTTTCGCCGTAAATTATTTTTGAAATCTGACACAGCAGTTGGATTAACAAGAGGTTAAGCTTTATTTTTGATGTATTACACTTGTGATTTTATGAAAGTTAAATATGTATAATACTGTTGTTTGAATTTCGCGCTCTGCAATTTCACCGGATGTTGGCCAGATGGGACGCTACTGTCCCACCTGCCCATAAGAAGTTAAGTTATCATTATATAGTTTCTGTATATCGTGTTGTCATTTCTACTGTAGCACACCGTATGTACAGTGTGTATGGACTATAATGTATTTTCGGTTTTATTCACATGTTTTCAAGTACTGGTGACAAATCATGCATTCCAACCTTTGCATAGATTGTAATGGACACATATGACGAGTGTGAAAAACTTTTCTGAAGGTTGTGCTGATTATGATGAGCTAATGCTAAGTTAATTGCCAGGTATGTGTGGCATCATGCTTGTTGACATCATACAATGCATTCTGATGGTCACGTAAATGTCTGTCAGACCAAAGATGTTATAACAAAATGAGGTTATGGAATGGTTCACTCGTCTTTCAGATAAACTCCCAGAAGTGAATGATGGAAGTGAATTATGGTTGATGACACCCCCTTCAACTTGCATGTTGCAAACAGACCCAACTCAACTTGTAACTTCATCTTTGATTGATGGGAAAAAAACAACATGGCGGTGCCCACCCATCGTCGGATTACTTAAACATTGTGTTTTACTCAATTATTTCAATCACTGGTGAGGTCACCTGGGATGTGATGATTTGTAAATAGTAATTGATATTAGCTCATTCATATTATGGTTTCTGTCAGCCGAGAGTAGCAAAATATGATCGCTTGTGTTTGGTCACTCTTCCTCAATTAGCGCTTAGACTAATGTAGCCTATTTTTTCTGTTGGAAAACAGTGTGGCCAGCTCAAACGCTGACTGTTGCATCAATCGTAACTGGACATTCTAAATAAGTGTTCTGTTCATACTGGTTTGAGCGTATGCTGCAGCGACCACTGTAGAATTATCACACCCGTGTGGTCGTACATGTCAAAGGGTTAATGTCTCAGCAGTGTCACCAGACGGTTATTTTTTTTACCAAGAACATATATCCACACACTATAAAAAATATGAGTATGTTTATGGTACAGTGCTGTTCCCTGGTTTACAAAAAGGTTAAAGGTACACATATCTAGTGTATTGGTACATTTTCCTACCCAAAATATTACATATAAAGCTGCATTTGTAACCATGTGGGAGGTGGGAATTTACCAGTTGTGAAATGGCAATTGGCTAATGGAAAACAAGCTGCACATCCATAAACTAAAAGTACAGCTATCATGCTTGTCAACAAATTGTAGAGTAAAAAAAAACATTAATAAATTGCTATTTATACATGATGTTTTGTTATTACATTGCATTGCCAAAAATGCTGAGGTCAGCATGTGGGAAGCTCAGGGATGATAGACTCTTTTCCACTAGTAATTATAATAATTACTTACTGTGCATTTTCCAGTAGCTTAATGGAAGCTGGTTCACAGGAAGTTAATGTTTAATTTTCAATAACTTACAGTCAACTACTCTGAACAATAATATAAAGGCAAAATGCAACAATTTCAAATATTTCACTGAGTTACAGTTATTATAAGGAAATCAGTCATTTGAATTATATTCATTAGGCCCTAATCCATTGATTTCACATGACTGGGAATACAGATATGCATCTGTTGGTCAATGTAGGGGGCGGATCAGAAAACTAGTCAGTATCTGGTGTAACAACCATTTGCCTTATGTAGCGCAACACATTTCCTTCGCAAAGAGTTGATTAGGCTGTTGATTGTGACCTGTGGAATGTTGTCCCACTGCTTTTCAATAGTTGTGCAAAGTTGCTGGATTTTGGTGGGCTGTCATGCACGCTGTTATGCACGTCGATCCAGAGCATCCCAAATGTGCTCAATGGGTGACATGTCTAGTGAGTAAGCAGGCCATGGAAGAACTGGGACATTTTTTCATCTTCTAGTAATTGTGTAAAGATCCTTGCGACATGGGGCTGTGTATTATCATGCTGAAACATGAAGTGATGGCGGCGGATGAATGGCACAACAATGGGCCTTGGGAACTCGTTACGGTATCTCTGTGTAATCAAATTGCGATCGATAAAATGCAATTCTGTTCATTGTCTGTAGCTTATGTCTGCCCATACCATAACCCCACCGCCAGCATGAGGCACTCTGTTCAAGTCAGTTACGACCCCAAACTGCAGTCAGGTTAAGACCCTGGTGAGGACAACGATCATGCAGCTGAGCTTCAGTTTGTGACAGTTTGTGCAGAAATTCTCCATTTCATCAGCTGTCCGGGTAGCTGGTCTCAGATGATCCCGCAGGTGAAGAAGCCAGATGTACAGGTCCTGGGCTGGCATGGTTACACGTGGTCTGCGTTAAAATTTTTTTCTTGTGCCCTTTTTTCTCTACAATTTCGTGATATCCAATTGGTAGTTGCAGTCTGGCCCCATCGCTGCAACTCCCGTACAGACTGGGACGGTGCAAAGGTCAAGAGCCATGCATCCTTAGAAACACAACCCTGCCAAGCCGTACTGCTCGCTTACCCTGGAAGCCAGCCACACAAATGTGTCGGAGGAAACACCGTCCAGCTGCCGACCAGAGTCAGCTTGCATGCGCCCGGCCCGGCCCGCCACAGCCAAACCCTCTCCAAACATGGACCATGCTGGGCCAATTGTGCGTCACCTCATGGGTCTCCCGTCGCGGCGGGCTGCGACACAGCCCGGGATTGAACCCGGATGTGTAGTGTCGCCTCAAACACTGCATTGCACTGGATGCCCTATGGTCTGTGGTTTTGAGGCAGGTTGGACATACTGCCAAATTCTCTAAAACAACGTTGGAGGCGGCTTATGGTAGAGAAATTAACGTTAAATTCTCTGACAACAGTTCTGGTGGACATTCCTGCAATCGCTCAAAACTTGAGACATCTGCAACATTGTCTTGTGTGACAGAACTGCACATTTTAGAGTGACCTTTCATTGTCCCCAGCACAATGTGCACCTGTGTAATGATCATGCTGCTTAATCAGCTTCTTGATATGCCACACCTGTCAGGTGGATGGATTATCTTGGCAAATGAGAAATTCTCACGAACAGGGATGTAAACAAATTTGTGCACAACACTTGAGAGAAATAAACTTTTTGTGAGTATGGAAAATTACTGGTTTCTTTTATTTCAGCTCAGGAAACATGGGACCGACACCTTACATGTTGTGTTTATATTTTTGCTCAGTATCCATACAAGTTAATCATTGTAAAATTCAAAGTAACTTACTGTAGCTGATCCATCACACTCACTGACCTGATGGTTTGGTAGGAAAGTGAGTATTCCATGTTGACTAGCTATAAATTAAATATTGTTTTTTTAGCATCACATGCACATCACGTCAGCCATTGACAAAACTGCAGAACTGACAGTGTACAAAGTTCTTCTTCTTCTTTAAGATTTGTTTGGCGGGTCGCATCAAACTTTTAGGTGCATACACACATACAATTATTGATACAGTAATACAAAATTGCCCTGCCAACTATTAGCCCTCTCAAAACCAAAACACCAACCACTTTCACTATTTAACCCTATCTAAACCTACTCCAGACCAACAGTCTGAGAGGACACCACTCAACTCCGCATGTAACTGTTCTGCAGTAAATCCTCGAAATCCCAAGTACTTGTCAGCCACTGCCTCCACAACCTTTATTTTCTGTGAATTCCGATTAATTTCTGTAATACAATTGACAACCATGGCTATGAATGGCTATGAATGCTAAAAAGCCCACCTTACTGGAGCAAATATTTTCCCCATCCCTCTCCCTCTGTCTCTGTCTCTGCCTACTTACAGGAATCCTCTCACTCACTCTCTTCACTGCTAGAACACTTCCTGTATCACCCTAACCCTGGCAACCTCAACCCCTACAACTAACACACAGAACTTTCTCCACTGATACTACACATTCCGTTGTCTCATGCCCTCCTGCACACTTCTCACATCTAGGAATCTCCCTCCTAAACTCCCTCCTACTGCAACATGTTTAAAACACTGTAGTATTTTCGGAACAAAAGCTCTCACGGGATAACTTCCTAACTTGACCTTGTCTGGCAAAGACAACATTAAAACTCAGCAGGAAAGACAATGTCTTCTCCGTTTCCCCACGTTTCCCCACAGCATCTGCGTCTCACCAAATGGCATGCGCCACAGACACCGGGAATATTCAACTTCAACTGATCCTCCTCAATAATTAATGCCAACCCCGTTATCATTCCTTTCAAAGGTGCCCTGCTCCGGAGAGCAAAGCAAGTCACATTTCTTGTCCCTAATCATGTGACCTATGGCGACTGCTCCCTCTGGACTAAAGAAACACAATAAATCATCATTATGCCACTCCTAGTTACTCTCACCAACTAAACAGTCCCCAAACTCTTCTCCGCCCAACCTGACAACACATATGGATCAGCCAAAATGCAGGGGTCCATCCTCTTCACAAATCCCACTCCTACTGGGCCAGAATGATCCTTTTCATCCTACGGATGAGGCCCAAACTCAGCGGTCCTCACTGCAGGTACTATATCCATACTCAGGTTCCATCTCTCAGCTACCTGCACACATATCCCTGTTTTTGAACTTGGCACCAACCTCCCTCACTACACCGCTTCCCTCATCTCCTTCTCGGCGGTCATCACTGCACCTGCCACCACAACTAATTCACCCTCACTCTACACGTTCCCTTTCCTTTTCTAGCTCTTCCAAAAGTTCTGTGCGATCTTCCATTTCTCATTCCCTCAAAACATATTCCACTTTTCTTGTCTTTTCCTTATCTGCCATCTTCTCCTTCACCAGATATTCCAGAAGCATTCTCCATTTCCCCACCCCATATTTATTCATAATATGTTCATCTTTCTTCCTTGTCCACCATCTTCTTTCATCTTGTCCAAGGGCAAGTTGTAAGTGCTTTAGTGTACAGACTTAATGTTTATTAACACACCACACTAACTGGAATGACCAAAAAGAGATAACTACTGAAACTACTGAAAGAGCTGCTACCTGTGCTTGGCCCTCTTATGTTGAACATAATAAACGGCTCTCTATCCACCGGATGTGTACCATTCTCACTAAAAGTGGCAATAATGAAGCCTCTCTTGAAAAAGCCAAACCTTGACCCAGAAAATATAAAAAACTATCGGCCTACATCGAATCTTCCATTTCTCTCAATTTGTTTTGAAAAAGCTGTTGTGCAGCAAATTACTGCCTTCCTGAAGACAAACAATGTATACAAAATGCTTCAGTCTGGTTTTAGACCCCATCATAGCACTGAGACTGCACTTGTGAAGGTGGTAAATGACCATTTAATGGCGTCAGACCGAGGCTCTGCATCTGTCCTCTTGCTCCTAGACCTTAGTGCTGCTTTTGATACCATCGATCACCACATTCTTTTGGAGAGATTGGAAACCCAAATTGGTCTACACGGACATGTTCTGGCCTGGTTTTAATCTTATCTGTCGGAAAGATATCAGTTTGTCTCTGTGAATGGTTTGTCCTCTGACAAATCAACGGTAAATTGGTTGGTGTTCCTCAAGGTTCCGTTTTAGGGCCACTATTGTTTTCACTATATATTTTACCTCTTGAGGATGTCATTCGAAAACATAATGTTAACTTTCACTGCTATGCGGATGTCACACAGCTGTACATTTCAATGAAACATGGTGAAGCCCCCAAATTGCCCTCGCTAGAAGCCTGTGTTTCAGACATAAGGAAGTGGATGGCTGCAAACTTTCTACTTTTAAACTTGGACAAAACAGAGATGCTTGTTTTAGGTCCCAAGAAACAAAGAGATCTTCGGTTGAATCTGACAATTAATCTTGATGGTTGTACAGTCGTCTCAAATAAAACTGTGAAGGACCTCGGCGTTACTCTGGACACTAATCTCTCTTTTGACGAACATATCAAGATTGTTTCAAGGACAGCTTTTTTCCATCTACGTAACATTGCAAAAATCAGAAACTTTCTGTCCTAAAATGATGCAGAAAAATTAATGCATGCTTTTGTTACTTCTAGGTTGGATTACTCCAAATCTTTACTTTCCGGCTACCCGGAAAAGCACTAAATAAACCTCAGTTAGTGCTAAATACGGCTGCTAGAATCCTGACTAGAACCAAAGAATTGGATCATATTACTCCAGTGCTAGCCTCCCTACACTGGCTTCCTGTCAAGGCAAGGGCTTGCTCCTACCTATCTTTCTGATTTGGTCCTGCCGTACATACCTACACGTACGCTACGGTCACAAGATGCAGGCCTCCTAATTGTCCCTAGAATTTCTAAGCAAACAGCTGGAGGCAGGGCTTTCTCCTACAGAGCTCCATTTTTATGGAATGGTCTGCCTACCCATGTGGGAGACGCAGACTCGGTCTCAACCTTGAAGTCTTTACTGAAGACTCATCTCTTCAGTGGGTCATATGATTGAGTGTAGTCTGGCCCAGGAGTGTGAAGGTGAACGGAAAGGCTCTGGAGCAACGAACCACCCTTGCTGTCTCTGCCTGGCAGGTTGCCCTCTCTCCACTGGGATTCTCTGCCTCTAAATCTATTACAGGGGCTGAGTCACTGGCTTACTGGTGCTCTTTCATGCCGTCCCTAGGAGGGGTGCGTCACTTGAGTGGGTTGAGTCACTGACGTGATCTTCCTGTCTGGGTTGGCGCCCCCCCTTTGGCTGTGCTGTGGCGGAGATCTTTGTGGGCTATACTCGGCCTTGTCTGAGGATGGTAAGTTGGTGGTTGAAGATATCCCTCTAGTGGTGTGGGGACTGTGCTTTGGCAAAGTGGGTGGGGTTATATCCTTCCTGTTTGGCCCTGTCTGGGGGTATCATCGGATGGGGCCACAGTGTCTCCAGACCCCTCCTGTCTCAGCCTCCAGTATTTATGCTGCAGTAGTTTATGTGTCGGGGGGCTAGGGTCAGTTTGGATTGCTTCTCCTGTCTTATCCGGTGTCCTTTGTGAATTTAAGTATGCTCTCTCTAATTCTCTCTTTCTTTCTCTCTCGGAGGACCTGAGCCCTAGGACCATGCCTCAGGACTACCTGGCATGATGACTCCTTGCTGTCCCTAGTCCACCTGGCCGTGCTGCTGCTCCAGTTTCAACTGTTCTGCCTGCGGCTATGGAACCCTGACCTGTTCACCGGACGTGCTACCTGTCCCAGACCTGCTGTTTTCAACTCTCTAGAGACAGCAGGAGCGGTAGAGATACTCCTAATGATCGACTATGAAAAGCCAACTGACATTTACTCCTGAGGTGCTGACTTGCTGCACCCTCGACAACTACTGTGATTATTATTATTTGACCATTTATAAACATTTGAACATCTTGTTTATGTTCTGTTATAATCTCCACTCGGCACAGCCAGAAGAGGACTGGCTACCTCTCATAGCCTGGTTTCTCTCTAGGTTTCTTCCTAGGTTTTGGCCTGTCTAGGGAGTTTTTAGCCACCGTGCTTCTACACATTGCTTGCTGTTTGGGGTTTTAGGCCGGGTTTCTTTACAGCACTTTGAGATATCAGCTGATGTAAGAAGGGCTATATAAATAAATTTGATTTGATTTAAGCCACACCTCAAAAAAGCCATGACTACAATCTTCTGATAGGCTGTCACGCTCACAGTATGCTGCCAATAAGCAATTCATGTGCGTGCTGTCAACAATAGAGTCAGTGAAGGCACAGTAATCTACTGGTAAGACTTCTAGTAGCATTAAGTCTATTTTCTGTTACTGGCAATATTTTGATTACCTGCTTGCATTGGCATAAACATCAAAGACTTAAACTGCTATACTCACAGTTGGCACAAACACACATATCTGACCACATCCCCCGGATATGCTAATGAGCTCCACCAGTACATTGCCCCCACCTATCAATGCGCAATGATGACCGTACCTTATATTCTAAATATTGGATAGAAAAATGTCCCATTATACCTATAAGATACCAAACTGTGAGTTCGTATGTGTACCTGTGAAGTGTACCTTTGAACTGTACCCCAGGGAACAACACTGTGGTGTACACTAAGCATACCCTTTTTTTTGTGTGTTAATATATGTTTTAGCTGTTGGTATGAACCTAGTGGCACTGCAGAAACATTACTTAATTCCCAACCAAGAGGTTGCAAGTTAAAATCCTCAAAGAAGTCATGTATACTCTATGTCAAGTGTTCTTGAGTACTGCTAGTGTTATGTTGGTGGGGATAATTGAACAACAATTTACTTGATACTGATCAACTTTTAACAAAGTGCAGAGATACATTCTTAACAATAAGGCTGTTGCCGTATCTCTTTCACACTCACAGATCTAGTGCTGTAGCTCCCATTTAAGGCGTAGTCTCAATTGTGGTCACAGTTCAAGATTTTGCAGTAATTTAAATCAGAATAGAGCAACATACTGTCCTCTTATAGAAATAACATCTACAAGTTGTTGTATATAATTACTTTATTTTTACTGCAACTTTAGGCAAATGTGCAGAAATTAATTTTTGCCAATCTCTATTATAGTATTCACCCCCCATGATTTTTCAACATTTGTTGTGTTACAGCCTGAATATGAATAATACATTTTTTGGGGCAATGGGATGCACACAATACATGTGTCAAAGTGCAATTATTAAAAATTATTACAAATTAAAATCTGAAATGTCTTGACTCATTAAGTATTCAACCCCTTTGTTATGGCAAGTCAACATAAGTTGAGGAGTAAAAATGTGCTTAACAAGTCACATAATAAGTTGCATGGGCTCACTCTGTGTGCAATAATAGTGTTTAACATGATTTTTGAAAGAATACCTAATCTCTGTTCCCCATTCATACAGTTGTCTGTAAGATCCCTCAGTTGAGCAGTGAATTTCAAACACAGATTCAACCACAAAGGTTTTCCTATGCCTCACAAAAAAACGACGAACATTACACGAACATTACACCTATGATGACTTTAAAACAGTCACAGATTTTAATGGCTGTGATAGGAGAAAGCTGAGGATGGATCAACAACATTGTAGTTACTCCAAAAAACGAATCTAATTTAAAGAGTGAAAAGGAAGCCTGTAACGAATAAAAATATTCCAAAACATGCATCCTGTTTGCAACAACGCACTAAAGTAATCCTGCAAAAAAGGTGGCAAAGCAACTAACTTTTTGTCCTGAATTCAAAGTGTTTAGTTTTGGAAAATCCAAAACAACACTTAACTGGGTACCACTCTTCATATTTTCAAGGATACATCATTTTATGGTTATGCTTGTAATCAATAAAAAATAAATGGAATGGAGCTAAGTACAGACAAAATCCTAGAGAAAAACCTGGTTCAGTCTGCTTTCCACCAGACACTGGGAGATGAATTCACTTTTCAGCAGGACAATAATCAATAACACAATGCCAAATCTACACTGGAGTTGCTTACCAAGCAGACAGTAAATGTGTGGCCGAGTTACAGTTTTGACTTAAATCTACTTGAAAATCTATGGCAAGACCTGGAAATGGTTATCTAGCAATGATCAACAATCAATTTGACAGAACTTGAAGAATTTTGAATAATCCAGGTGTAGAAAAATCTTAGAGACTTTCCCAGAAAGACTCGCAGCTGTAATCACTGCCAAAGGTGCTTCTACAAAGTATTGACTCAGTGTGTACTTATACTTTTTTTTGAAATACTTTGAAATACTTATGTAAATGAAATATTTTTGTATTTAATTGTCAATAAATTTGCTAACATTTCTTAAAACATGTTTTCACATTGTCATTATGGGGTATTGTGTGTAGATGAGAGACTTTTTTAAAAATCAATTTTGAATTCAGGCTGTAACACAACCAAATGTGGAATACGTCAAGGAACTGTTTGTCCACAGACCTGGTGGCGCAGCAGGCGCTAAATATTTCGCTAAAGAGTTCAAATCTCAAGTTGAGGTTGAGTCCTGAAAAAGCAGCATACTGTCCATTATCACCTGCATTTAGCTGTAAAAATACAGTACCTATAGTAGGTTTACCTTATTCTGACCACAACTAGACAAAATGTTCTAAAAAGGTCCTTGGGGACGTCTCTGGAACAAACCGGGAACTAGACAAAACCTGCAGGGGACCGTGACTGATTGAATTGATGTCAATTATTGTGTTTCAAAGTAAAATATTCTAAATTACATTTGACAGTTTGGTTTTAACCTGCTCAAATGTGTAGTGTCATGGTATCACATGTTGAAATTTTGCATCCCCATATTTACTTCACATGAGATCATGTTTTCACACCTTGCTTCACATGTTGTCACATCAAATTCACATTAGATCAAGTCATTACATGAGACCACACAAAGTCATGTGTTCACGTAAAATTCAGTAAGGGTTTCACTATGTATTGTGCATTATTCTTTTCAAAATGATGCAAGCTCTATCAAGGTGTTGGGGAACAAGTCAGCAAGTTTCAAGTCATACCATAGATTTTCAAGCAAAACAGCAACTTGGTCACTCTCTTTCACTGTCTTCGTGGTAAGCAACTCCAGTGTAGATTTGGCTTTGTGTTGTAGGTTATTGGCCTGCTGAAAGATGCATTCATTTCCCAGTGTCTGGTGTAAAGCAGACTGAAGCACATTTTCCCCCTATGTTAAGCTAAATCCCGTTTCTTTTCATTCTGAAAAACTCTCCAGTCATTGCTGATGTCAAGCATACCCATACTGTGAGGAAGCCACCACCATGCTTAAAAATAAGAAGGCAGTCACTCAGTGATGTGTGGTGTTGGATTTACATTTAAGCCAAAAAGTGTATTCCTTGGCTGTGTTTTTTTGCAGTATTACTTTAGTGCCTTGTTGCATACATGTGCATGTTTTGGAATATTTTTATTCTGTATATTTTATTCTTCTTTGTCATTTAGGTCATTATTGTGGAGTCACTACAATGTCGTTGATCCATCCTCAGTTTTCTCCCATCACAACCATTGAACTCGGTAGCTGTTTTAAAATCACCAATGTTCTCATTGTGACATCCCTAAACAGTTCCCTTCCTATCTTGAAGCTCAGTTCAGAAGGACAACTGCATCGTTCAATACATCATCCACAGCATAATTATTAACTTGACTGTGCTTAAAGATACATTACATGACCAACAATGTGTGGACACCTGCTTGTCGAACTTCTCATTCCAAAATGATGCTCAGTAATATGGAGTTGGTCCTCACCTTTGCTGCTATAACAGCCTCCACTCTTCTGGGAAGGCTTTCCCCTAGATTGTGGAACATTCCTGTGGGGACTTGCTTCCATTCAGCCACAAGAGCATTAGTGAGGTCAGGCACTGATGTTGGGCGATTAGGCCTGGCTCACAGTCGGCGTCCCAATTAAACCCAAAGGTGTTCGATGGGGTTGAGGTCAGGTGTCTGTGCAGGCAAGCTAAGTTCTTCCACATCGATCTCGACAAACCACTTCTGTATGGAGCTCGCTTTGTGCACGGGGGGCATTGTCATGCTGAAACTGGAAAGGGCCTTCCCCAGACTGTTGCTACAAAATTGTAAGCACAGAATTGTATAGAATATCATTGTATGCTGTAGCATTAAGATTTCCCTTCACTGGAACTAAGGAGCCCAGCGAAGCGTGATTCATCACTCCAGAGAATGCACTTCTACTGCTCCAGAGCCAACACTTGGCATTGCGCATGGTGATGTTAGGCTTGTGTGCGGCTGCTCGGCCATGCAAACCATTTCATGGAGCTCCCGACGAATAGTTATTGTGCTGACGTTGCTTCCAGAGGCAGTTTGGAACTAGTGAGTGTTGCAACCGAGGACTGATTTTCGTGGACGCACTTCAGAAGTTCCAAAATGTATTTTTACCCCTTTTTCGTGATTTCCAATTGGTAGTTACAGTTTTGTCCCATCGCTGCAACCCTCGTACGGACTCGATAGAGGATAAGATTGAGAGCCATACATCCTCCGAAACACCACCCTGCCAAGCCGCACTGCTTCTTGACACACTGTACGCATAACCGGTGACCTGCACCGATGTGACCCGGAAGTCAGCTTGCAGGCGCCCAACTCGCCACAAGGAGTCGCTAGAGCGCGATGGGACAAGGACATCCCGGCCGGCCAAACCCTCCCATAATGACTCTGTGCCAATTGTGCGATGCCTCATGGGTTCCCTGTCACGGCCAGCTGTGACACAGCCTGGGATCAAACCTGGGTCTGTATTGATGCCTTAGACCACTGCGCCACTCAGGAGGCCTGTTTTGTGAGCTTGTGTGGCATACCACTTCATGGCTAAGCCATTGTTGCTCCTAGATGTTTCCACTTCACAATAACAGCACTTCAATTTTTTATATATTTTTTTATTGGTAGGCCAGTTGAGAACAAGTTCTCATTTACAACTGCGACCTGGCCAAGATAAAGCAAAGCAGTCCGACACAAACAACACAGAGTTACACATGGAAGCAATAACAACACAGTTGACCGGGGCAACTCTAGCAGGGCAGAAATGTCCACATTTGTTGGAAAGGTGGCATCCTATGATTGTGGCACGTTGAAAGTCACTGAGCTCTTCAGTAAGGCCATTCTAATGTCAATGTTTACCTTGGGAGATTGCATGGATGTGTGGTCTCTTTTATACACCTGTCAGCAACAGCTGTGGCTGAACATTTTGGATGAATGGGTGTCCACATACTTTTGTATATACAGTGTATATTCAATGTCTGATTTGTTATTGTTACCAGTCTACTAATCACTGCCCTTCTTTATAAAGCTTTCAAAAAAGCTGTGGTCTTTGTAATTGAGTCTGTGCTTGAAATTCAATACTTGACTGAGGGTCCTTACAGAAGTTGAGTGTATGGGGACAGAGGAATGGGTAGTCAACACATATTATTTCACATAGAGGGAGTCCATACAACTTCCATGCAATTTGTGATTTGTTAAGCCAAAGATTTTTTAAATTTTATTTCATCTTTATTTAACCAGGTAGGCTAGATGAGAACAAGTTCTCATTTGCAACTGCGACCTGGCCAAGATAAAGCATAGCAGTGTGAACAGACAACACAGAGTTACACATGGAGTAAACAATTAACAAGTCAATAACACAGTAGAAAAAAAGAGAGTCTATATACATTGTGTGCAAAAGGCATGAGGAGGTAGGCGAATAATTACAATTTTGCAGATTAACACTGGAGTGATAAATGATGGTCATGTACAGGTAGAGATATTGGTGTGCAAAAGAGCAGAAAAGTAAATAAATAAAAACAGTATGGGGATGAGGTAGGTAAAAATGGGTGGGCTATTTACCGATAGACTATGTACAGCTGCAGCGATCGGTTAGCTGCTCAGATAGCAGATGTTTGAAGTTGGTGAGGGAGATAAAAGTCTCCAACTTCAGCGATTTTTGCAATTCGTTCCAGTCACAGGCAGCAGAGAACTGGAACGAAAGGTGGCCAAATGAGGTGTTGGCTTTAGGGATGATCAGTGAGATACACCTGCTGGAGCGTGTGCTACGGGTGGGTGTTGCCATCGTGACCAGTGAACTGAGATAAGGCGTAGCTTTACCTAGCATGGACTTGTAGATGACCTGGAGCCAGTGGGTTTGGCGACGAATATGTAGCGAGGGCCAGCCGACTAGAGCATACAGGTCGCAGTGGTGGGTGGTATAAGGCGCTTTAGTGACAAAACGGATGGCACTGTGATAAACTGCATCCAGTTTGCTGAATAGAGTGTTGGAAGCAATTTTGTTGATGACATCGCCGAATTCGAGGATCGGTAGGATAGTCAGTTTTACTAGGGTAAGTTTGGCGGCGTGAGTGAAGGAAGCTTTGTTGCGGAATAGAAAGCCGACTCTAGATTTGATTTTCGATTGGAGATGTTTGATATGAGTCTGGAAGGAGAGTTTACAGTCTAGCCAGACACCTAGGTACTTATAGATGTCCACATATTCAAGGTCGGAACCATCCAGGGTGGTGATGCTAGTCAGGCGTGCGGGTGCAGGCAGCGAACGGTTGAAAAGCATGCATTTGGTTTTACTAGCATTTAAGAGCAGTTGGAGGCCACGGAAGGAGTGTTGTATGGCATTGAAGCTTGTTTGGAGGTTAGATAGCACAGTGTCCAAGGACGGGCCGGAAGTATATAGAATGGTGTCGTCTGCGTAGAGGTGGATCAGGGAATCGCCCGCAGCAAGAGCAACATCATTGATATATACAGAGAAAAGAGTCGGCCCGAGAATTGAACCCTGTGGCACCCCCATAGAGACTGCCAGAGGACCGGACAGCATGCCCTCCGATTTGACACACTGAACTCTGTCTGCAAAGTAGTTGGTGAACCAGGCAAGGCAGTCATCAGAAAAACCGAGGCTACTGAGTCTGCCGATAAGAATATGGTGGTTGACAGAGTCGAAAGCCTTGGCAAGGTCGATGAAGACTGCTGCACAGTACTGTCTTTTATCGATGGCGGTTATGATATCGTTTAGTACCTTGAGCGTGGCCGAGGTGCACCCGTGACCGCCTCGGAAACCAGATTGCACAGCGGAGAAGGTACGGTGGGATTCGAGATGGTCAGTGACCTATTTGTTGACTTGGCTTTCGAAGACCTTAAATAGGCAGGGCAATATGGATATAGGTCTGTAACAGTTTGGGTCCAGGGTGTCTCCCCCTTTGAAGAGGGGGATGACTGCGGCAGATTTCCAATCCTTGGGGATCTCAGACGGTATGAAAGAGAGGTTGAACAGGCTGGTAATAGGGGTTGTGATAATGGCGGCGGATTGTTTCAGAAATAGAGGGTCCAGATTGTCAAGCCCAGCTGATTTGTACGGGTCCAGGTTTTGCAGCTCTTTCAGAACATCTGCTATCTGGATTTGGATAAAGGAGTAGCTGTGGGGGGGAGCTGTTGGCCGAGGTTGGAGTAGCCAGGCGGAAGGCATGGCCAGCCGTTGAAAAATGCTTGTTGAAGTTTTCGATAATCATGGATTTATCGGTGGTGACTGTGTTACCTAGCCTCAGTGCAGTGGGAAGCTGGGAGGAGGTGCTCTTGTTCTCCATGGACTTCACAGTGTCCCAGAGCTACAGGATGCAAATTTCTGCCTGAAGAAGCTGGTCTTAGCTTTCCTGACTGACTGTGTGTATTGGTTCCTGACTTCCCTGAACAGTTGCATATCGCGGGGACTACGCGATGCTATTGCAGTCCGCCACAGGATGTTTTTGTGCTGGTCGAGGGCAGTCACTTTACTTCTGAACTAATTTTGGATTGCCTAAACAAAGGGGGAGAATACTTATGCAATGACTATTTTAGTTTTAGATCTTTTCATGAATTTGTAAAAATGTGTCTTATTCTCTTTTCACTTTGACATTATGTAGTATTTCATGTATTAAATCTATTTTAATCCCACTTTGTAACCCAGCAAAATGTGAAAAACGTTCAAGGGTGTGTAGACTTTCTATAGGCACTGTATATGCCAAACGCATAGGCTACCCTCAGGTGTCTGAAAATGCATGATCAATAGATTTTTACTGATCATGAAAAGCATGCAGTTAGTTTAGGTTGACCAGATGCCGCCCCCCCACCCCCCAATTTTCGAGGCCGGTCCCAGTACAGCTGTCGCTGAAAATGTCGTCGATTAGCCCTGAGAAAGAAAAAAACAACTTTGAATGTAAATTGATCAAATGCTGTATCCAATCAGATTTGCGTGTAGAAAGATGTCTATCCCTGTACCAAACTTGTTTGACCTTTTATGAGATCATTGGATCAGTGATACATTGTAACCACAGTGCATCGAATAGCACACGCTACCAAATTTGGTGATTCTAAATTACTGGATAGGCTAAGATTAAGATTAAGATTATAATTACAAAAACATATTTGAAAGGACTATAGCAAAATATGATTGTGAAATATACTTCCAGCAATAATTGTTTTTATTTCCGTGCATAGTTTTTTTTCAGCACACAGGTCTCCCTGCCCCCCATTAGGCAAATCGAATGTTCTGCGACTGTGACAGAGAGAGACAGGCGGAGAGAGTGTGGGTTGTGGGTGTGAGAGACAGTAAGAAAGAGAGCACAATTATAGCAGGCATAATCACATTTTACCTCCAAGACTTGTTTATGTACGTCTGATGTGTGAGGCTTGCAGTGCTGTGAGAGGTTAGTCCTCTCCTCCCACTAGACAGCATGTTAATCCAGATGAGGTTTAATTGCCAAGTGAAGGTAATTAGATGGTCTGTGTTACTGGCATTTGGATTGTTCTTTAAAATGGCTTCCAATGAGACCCTGCCTGGTGGGACCTACCCCTGACACACACACACACACACACACACACACACACACACACACACACACACACACACACACACACACACACACACACACACACACACACACACACACACACACACACACACACACACACACATACACACACACACACACACACACACACACACACACACACACACACACACACACACACACACACACAGTCTTGGGGGTGCAGCCTTATGATGTCTGCTTGAAGTGAGTTTGCTGCTGCTAATTAAATAACTATATATAGACCAGGTGATTAATGGGGTGTCAGAACACCGACGCTAGTTTGGGGGAGAGGTCTGTGTGTGTGTTTGCACCCTTGGGGAGAGTGGTGAAATGTGTGACCCGCTGTCATTGTTGACAAAAAAATACCTCCAAAAAAGTTAATAAATCCATTCAGCCAAGTAATAATTCATAATAGATCTATAATTTATTTCCATATATATATAAATACAGTGCCTTCGGAAAGTATTCATACCTCTTGACTTTTTCCGCATTTTATTACGTTACAGCCTTATTCTATAATGTAAAACAAATCCTCAGCAATCTACACACAATACCCCCACAATGACAAAGCGAAAACAGGGGTTTTGAATTTTTTTCAAATGTATTCAAAGTCACCATTGGCCTCATGGTAAAATCCTTGAGCGGTTTCTTTTCCCCCGGCAACTGAGTTAGGAAGGATGCCTGTATCTTTGTAGTGAGTGGGTGTATTGATACATCATCCAAAGGGTAATTTATAACTTTACCATGCTTAAAAAAAAATCTTTACCCATTAACCAATAGGTACCCTTCTTTGAGAGGCATTGGAAAACCTCCCTGGTCTTTGAGTTTGAATCTTTGTTTGAAAATCACTGCTCATCTGAGGGACCTTACAGATAATTGTATGTGTAGGGTTAACCACTATTCCTGCCACACAGAGTGAGTCCATGCAACTTATTATGTCACTTATTAAGTATTTTTATTCGTGAACTTATTTAGGCTTGCCATAACAAATGGGTTACATACTTATTGACTCAATACATTTTATAATTCCACTTTGATATTTTGGGGTATTGTGTGTGGGCCACTGACACAAAATCTCAATTTAATCAATTTTACATGCAGGCTATAACACAACAAAATGTGAAAAAAGTCAAGGGGTGTGAATATTTTCTGAAGGCAAAGTAGTGTACTACTTTTGACCAGGACAACTCTGGTCAAAAGTAGTATACTATACAGGAAATATGACACCATTTAGGATGTAGCCATGAACTCTGGCATATAATTGTGATTAAAGATGCCCCAGAGAAGCAGAAAATCTTGTCTGATTAGCATATTTAAAAAGGCTGAATAATTATGTAAAATGGCCCTGAATCTTAAAAGTAGACAATCAAGCAGAACGCACACTGCAATTATAACTCATTACCATATAGACCAGCATGCAATTCACCCCCGCTCCCACCACCCACCTACCTCCCACATACACATTACGCGAGTATGCATGGTACTTTACATGCGCTCACACACACTCACAATCACACACACAATATACATGTGCAGGCACAAACACACACATACTCAACAAATTCCCACTCAATCACTTTCTCTCTCCTCCTCTCATACACACACTAACACATCAGACCCTGACATTGTACGCACCTTACCAATACATTCCATAACATTAACTCATCAGAACAGCTAGTGCTTCTCTAATCACCATCACCATTACCTGTAAGCCTGGGGAATTGCCATGGCATAACCAATATGGATATACAGTGCCTTCAGAAATTATACACACCATTTTACTTTTTCCAAGTGTTGTTGTGTTATATTATGAATATAAAATGTGATTTTTTTGGTCACTGGTGTACACACAATACCCTATGAATTCAAAGTGGAATTCTGTTTTTCACAGTTTTTACAAATGAATTAAAAATGAAAAGCTTAAATGTCTTGAATCAATAAGTATTCAACCCCTTTGTTATGGCAAGCCAAAGTAAGTTTAGGATTAAAAATGTTGATTATTAACGAGTCACATAAGTTGCATGGACTCATGATTTTTGAATGTCTACCTCAAAGTCCATCAATTCAATTCAAAATTCTAGCAGGGCTGGGGTCAATTCCACAAATGCAATTACAATGCAGTTTCCTCTCCCTATGAATTCCATCAATTCAAACTTCCATAGTAGTTCTTCAAACAGAATCGATTGAACTCATTTCAAATTCCACTTCGAAGTGAATTCAAAACAGCAAAATCTCTAGTGTTAAATTAACACAATGTGTGGACCCGTATAGACACTGGAACAGTGTTAAATTAACACAATGTGTGGACCCGTATAGACACTGGAACAGTGTTAAATTAACACAATGTGTGGACCCGTATAGACACTGGAACAGTGTTAAATTAACACAATGTGTGGACCCGTATAGACACTGGAACAGTGTTAAATTAACACAATGTGTGGACCCGTATAGACACTGGAACAGTGTTAAAGGTCATGAACAGACAAAATCATGTATTCTGGCCTCCCTAATGGCGCACTGCATTGCAGTGTTTGAGGTGTCACTACAGTCCCAGGTTCAATCCAAGCCTGCTGTGATCAGGAGACCCATGAGATGGCACACAATTGTCTGGGTTAGGGAAGCGTTTGGCCAGCTGGTATTTCATTGTGCTCTAGAGGCTGGTTGGGTGCCTGCAAGCTGCCAGCTGCTGCCAGTTGGACGGTGTTTCCTCCTACACATTAGTGCAGCTGGCTTCTGGGTTAAGCAAGCAGTGTGGCTTGGTTGGGTTGTGTTTTGGTGGATGCATCGCTCTCAACCTTTTTCTCTCCTGAGTCTGTAGGGGAGTTGCAGTGATGGGACAAGACTATAACTACCAATTTGGCTATCACGAAAAAATACAGTTTTTTTTTTCAAATCACGTCTTTCAGAAAATGTAATGACATTGGGATAAACCCAGATCAAAGAATGATGATCAAATTATGAAAAATGATTGATAAAGCTTGACCATAAAGTTACTGGTCTCCTCCCCCATGTCAAACACTTGGATTCAGGAGGCAAGATTATTAAGGGGATAGGGTGACATCACCTTAACTCTTACCTAATTTACCTAATTACCTCATTTAAATAAGTACCGCATTGCAATCATTGGAGAAAGCGTGTTTGCAAAGGGCCGTGGTTTATGTAGCTAGATCACTAAACTACTGGTGCAAAAAATGTAGGATGTCAGCAAATATAATTGAATGTTTATCCTATTTATCTTTGGCAAAGATACTTAAATTTCAATTTCAAAACGCCAATGCAGTTTTCAAATCAAAACATCCTGCAGTGCTGGTGTGAACTGCATCATATAAGACCTTCTAAACGGAAGATATATACAGTACCAGTCAAAAGTTTGGACCACCTACTCATTCAAGGGTTTTTCTTTGTTTGACTATTTTCTACATTGTAGAATAATAGTGAAGACATCACAACTATGAAATAAGACATATGGAATCATGGAGCACACAAAAAAGTGTTAAACAGATTCTTCAAAGTAGCCACCCTTTGCCTTGATGACAGCTTTACATACTCTTGGCATTCTCTCAACCAGCTTCACCTGGAATGCTTTTCCAACAACCTTGAAGGGGTTCCCACATATGCTGAGCACTTGTTGGATACTTTTCCTTCACTCTGCAGCCCAAACCATCTCAATTGGGTTGAGGTTGGGTGATTGTGGAGGCCAGGTCATCTGATGCAACACTCCATCACTCTCCTTCTTTGTAAAATAGCCCTTACACAGCATGGAGGTGTGTTGAGTCATTGTCCTGTTGAAAAACATATGATATTCCCACTAAGTGCAAACCAGTTGGGATGGCGTATTGCTTCAGAATACTGTGGTAGCCATGCTGGTTAAGTGTGCCTTGAATTCTAAATAAATCATTGACAGTGTCCCCAGCAAAGTACCCCCACACCACATCACACCTCCTCCTCCTTGCTTCAAGGTGGGAACCACACATGCAGAGATCATCCGTTCACCTACTCTGCGTCTCACAAAGACACCGCCGTTGGAACCAAAAATCTTAATTTTGGATTTATCAGACCAAATCAAATTTTAACAAGGCACACCTGTTAATTGAAATGCATTCCAGGCAACTACCTCATGAAGTTGCTCGAGAGAATGCTAGAGTGTGCAAAGGGTGGCTACTATGAAGAATCTCAAATATAAAATATATTTTGATTTGTTTAACACTTATTTTAGTAACTACATGATTCCATAAGTGTTATTTAATAGTTTTGATGTCTTCACTATTTTTCCACAATGTTGAAAATGTATATATCATTGATGCAGTTTCAATGTTGTTTGAGTTACTTTGTGTATCACCAAATTAGCTTGAGATGATTTTACAGGAACACTGCTCACTGAATCCGCATTTTTGGATATAGGCCATTCAAGGAGCTGTCAGTCAAGTTGAGCTCATGAATATATTTAAAAAAAAATCTCACATGGCAAATACCAGAGAGTTTGAAAAGTAAGGCTGTTATTTAGCCATGTGAGAAAAATATTTTTTAGCAACAAATTTGAGTATTTGTATCCCCAAAAATATTATTGCTGATATTTTAGTCACTCAAAAGTCTATTTCACGTGGGAATCAGAATGACTGTTCAAGACCATTAAACAGAATGGAATACGTATTTCATAAGGCCTTATTTTGAGGGCCTGCACTCTAGACATAACAATTAACTCTGTAAGTGTTGAATTAACACTCATTGATGTAAAATAACCTCAGTGCTGGTGTTAATAACAAGAGTTGAACCCAAACCATGCCCATCATTATCATATTACTCTGCATGCTCTATTGCAGGTACATTTGAATAGTTTTTTTCAATATCTATGTTTTTCAACGTACATTGATCGATTAATTAATCGTATGCTACTCAATTACAAAATACATACAAACTAATCCAATATATTACTTGGATTTATTGCACTCGTTACTAAAATGGTTGTTCCAGTTTAGATGCTTTAGGTGGGTGATTCCGAGACGTGAGAAGTGTGCAGAAGTGCATGAGACGAAGGAATGTATAGTATTGATGGAGAAAGTTATGTGTGTAAGCTGTGGGGGTGGAGATTGGAGGTGTCTGGGAGAGAAGGGCGGTTGTCAGGGTCGTATAGAAAATGTTGTATGCTGAAGAGAGTGGTAGAGCAAGATGGTTGAGGGGTCCTGAGGGGATTCATGTGTGTACGTGGAGACCAATAGCAAGGGATGGGAATAATATGTGCTTCAGTAAGGGTAGTTTCTTAGCATTCAAAGCCATGGTTGTCAACTGTACTGCAGAAATGGAACTTAAGTCGCAGAGAAGTACTTGGGATTGCAATGTTTTACCTCAGAAGATGTGTAGGGGGTGTTGAGTGGTAGTGTTCTGTCCTCCTAGCCGTTGGCCTGGAGTAGGATTAGATAGGTTTAATAGTGGAATGGGGTGGTGAGCTTTTGGGGGGAAGAGGGAAATCCCACGGACACTCTGCGCTTTCCGGAATTAATTTGACACGTCTTCCAAACCCTGGTAGTCAACAAACATGGGTTAATTTAATAATCAATTGGGTTTTCATTCATTTTCATGCCGTGTTGACCAAGCAGCTGTTTTTTTTTAGTTATTCATAGGTTATTTCCAGGAGGTGTGGCTTTTAGATAGTTATTTTTGGCCACCTGTGAGAGTAAATTTTATCAGTAGAGGTCTGCGTTTGAAAGCAGCTTGGAATCGAAGAAAGCAGTGAAACCATGGTGAAATCAGGATCTTGCATGTTACAACACACATTTTGAAAAGCATGTGATCAAACAAAGCTTTGAACGTCATTGATAAAGTGATACAGCCATCGGCACACTGCTTCGAAGTTAGCTGCTTAGCGATTTTGACACATGCCTCTGAGCTCCGGAATCAAGCATAACGTCACTAGAAATTACTTCTGTTGGTCTGCTTGTCGTGGCTCGAGGAGGGAAGCTTAAATAAAAGGCAGATTAAAATTTAAGGATAATATAGTCACTTAGGGACTCACTTCATGAAAGTTACAGAATTGACACTAGATAAATGCAACAACCATATGTCTGTCACAAGCAAACACAGTCAAGGATAGAAATTCCAACATTTCTTAACATGCACTCTGGGATGTATACAGATGTTTGCTTATATTTGCAACAGTGCATTAGAAAAGTATTCAGACCTCTTGACGTTTTACATTTTTTGTTACGTTACAGCCTTATTCTAAAATTGATTACATCATTTCCCCCATATCAATCTACACACAATACCCCACAATGAAAAGGGAAAAAAAAATCTTAAAAAAAAAAATCACCTTTACATAAGTATTCGGACCCTTTACTTAGTACTTTGTTGAAGCACCTTTGGCAGTGATTAAATTCTTGAGTCTTCTTGGGTATGAAACTACATTCTTGGCACATCTGTATTTGGGGAGTTTCTTCCATTCTTCTCTGCAGATCATCTCAAGCTCTGTCAGATTGAATGGGGAGCGTTGCTAAACAGCTATTTTCAGTTCTCTCCAGAGATGTTTGATTGGGTTTAAGTCCGGGCTCTGGCTGGGTCACTCAAGGACATTCAGAGACTTGTCCCGAAGCCACTCCTGCGTTGTCTTGGCTGTGTGCTTATGGTCATTGTCCTGTTGGAAGGAGAACCTTCGCCGCAGTCTGAGGTCCTGAGCACTCTGGAGCAGGCTTTCATCAAGGATCTATTTGTACTTTCCTCCGTTCATATTTTCCTCGATCCTGACTAATTTCACAGTCCCTGCTGCTTAAAAACATCCCCACAGCATGATGCTGCCACCACCATGCTTCACCGTAGGGATGGTGCCAGGTTTCCCCAGACGTGATGCTTGGCATTCAGGCAAAATAGTTCAATCTTGGTTTCATCAGACCAGAGAATCTTGTTGCTCATGGTCTGAGAGTCCTTTAGGTGCCTTTTGGCAAATTCCAAGCGGGCTGTCATGTACCTTTTACTGAGGATTGGCTTTCATCTGGCCACTCTACCTTAAAGGCTTGATTGGTGGAGTGCTGCAGAGATGGTTGTCCTTATGGAAGGTTCTACCAGGACCTCAGACTGGGGCGAAGGTTCGCCTTCCAACAGGACAATGACCATTTTCCTTTTTTTTTATGACAAAGAAGGAACAGGTTTTGAGAAATGTTTGCAAATGTATAAAAAAACTAAAACAGAAATACATTAGTTAAGTAAGTATTCAATTGATTGGACATGATTTGGAAAGGCACACAGATGTCTATATAAGGTCCCACAGTTGACAGTGCATGTCAGAGCAAAAACCAAGCCATGAGGTCGAATGAATTGTCTGTAGAGCTCTGAGACAGGATTATGTTGAGGCACAGATCTGGGGAAGGGTACCAAAACATTTCCACAGCATTGAAGCTCCCCAAGAACACAATGACCAACCATCATTCTTCAATGGAAGAAGTTTGTAACCATCCAGACTCTTCCTAGAGCTTGCCACCCGGCAAAACTAAGCAATCAGGGAAAAAGGCCTTGGTCAGGGAGCTGACCAAGAACCCAATGGTCACTAAGAGAGAGATCTAGAGTTCCTCTGCCTTGATGGGATAACCTTCCAGATGGACAACCATCTCTGCAGCACGCCACCAATCAGGCCTTTATGGTAGAGTGGCCAGACGGAAGCCACTCCTCAGTAAAAGGCCCGACAGCCCACTTGGAGTATGCCAAAAGGCCCCTAAAGACTCTCTGACAATGAGAAACAAGATTCTCTGATCTGATGAAACCAACATTGATCTCTTTGGCTTGAATGCCTGGAGGAAACCTGGCACTATCATGCTGCGGGGATGTTTTTCAGAGGCAGGGACTGGGAGACTAGTCAGGATCGAGGGAAGGATGCATGGAGCAAAGTACAGATGCTCGCCATCCAACCTGACAGAGCTTGAGAGGATCTGCAGAGAAAAGGGAGAAGTTCCCCAAATATTAGGTGTGTGTAGCGTCATACCCAAGAAGACTTGTGGCTGTAAATTGCTGCCAAAGGTGTTTCAACAAAGTACTCAATAAAGGGTCTGAATACTTATGTAGATGTAATGTTTCAGTTTTTTTATATGTAAATTAGTAAACATTTCTAAAAAAACTTTTTTTTCTTTGTCTTTATGGAGTATTGTATATAGATTGATGAGGTGAATTTAATAAATTTTAGGTTAAGGCTGTAACCTCACAAAATGTGGAACAAATCAAGGGGTATGATTGCTGTAATGGTTTTCCTTAGGTGAAAGAGAGTCGGACCAAAATGCAGCGTTGTGATGATTCATGTTTGTTTAATAAAGGAAAAACTATACATGAATAAACTACAAAATAATGAAATGTGAAAACCTAAACAGTCCTATCTGGTGCAAACACAGAGAGAGGAACAATCACACACGAAACACTCAGAATATGGCTGCCTAAATATGGTTCCCAATCAGAGACAACGATAAACACCTGCCTCAGATTGAGAACCATTCCAGACAGCCATAGACTATGCTAGATACCCCTACTATAATACAAACCTAATATCTAACAAAAACCCCAAGACAAAACACACCACATACAAAACCCATGTCACACCCTGGCCTGACCAAATTAATAAAGAAAACACAAAATACTAAGACCAGGGCGTGACAGAACCCCCCCCCAGGGGTAGCTCAGCACCGAGAGGAAGCTCAGCACCGAGAGGAAGCTCAGCACCGAGAGGAAGCTCAGGCAGGTAGTTGGCTCTGGCAGATCCTGGCTGAATGGCGGCTGTGGCTGCTCCATGCTGACTGGCAGCTCTGGCTGCTCCATGCTGACTGGCTGCTCTGGCTGCTCCATGCTGACTGGCTGCTCTGGCTGCTCCATGCTGACTGGCTGCTCTGGCTGCTCCATGCTGACTGGCTGCTCTGGCTGCTCCATGCTGACTGGCTGCTCCTGGCTGCTCCATGCTGACTGGCTGCTCCATGCTGACTGGCTGCTCTGGCTGCTCCATGCTGACTGGCGGCTCTGGCTGCTCCATGCTGACTGGCGGCTCTGGCTGCTCCATGCTGACTGGCGGCTCTGGCTGCTCCATGCTGACTGGCGGCTCTGGCTGCTCCATGCTGACTGGCGGCTCTGGCTGCTCCATGCTGACTGGCGGCTCTGGCTGCTCCATGCTGACTGGCGGCTCTGGCTGCTCCATGCTGACTGGCGGCTCTGGCTGCTCCATGCTGACTGGCGGCTCTGGCTGCTCCATGCAGACTGGCAGCTCTGGCGGCATCCTGCAGGCTGGCAGCTCTGGCGGCATCCTGCAGACTGGCAGCTCTGGCAGCTCCTTGCAGACTGGCAGCTCCTTGTAGACTGGCAGCTCCTTGCAGACTGGCAGCTCCTTGCAGACTGGCAGCTCCTTGCAGACTGGCAGCTCTGAACAGGCGGGAGACTCCGGCAGCGCTGTAGAGGAGGAAGGCTCTGGCAGCGCTAAACAGGCGGGAGACTCCGACAGCGCTGTAGAGGAGGAAGGCTCTGACTGCACTGAACAGGCGGGAGACTCCGGCAGCGCTGTAGAGGAGGAAGGCTCCGGCAGCGCTGGACAGGCGAGGCGCACTGAAGGCCTGGTGTGTGGTGCTGGCACTGGTGGTACTGGGCCGAGAACACGCACAGGAAGCCTGGTGCGGGGAGCTGCCACCGGAGGACTGGTGTGTGGAGGTGGCACAGGATGGACCGGACCGTGAAGGCGTACTGGAGAGCTTGAGAGCAGGGCTGGAACAGAACGTGCAAGGCTAGGGAGGTGCACAGGAGGCCTGGTGCGTGAGGCTGGCACAATCTTCACCAGCCGACTACCACGCACCTCAGGACGAGTATGGAGCGCTGACCCAGGTGCCATCAAATCCCCGACACGCTCCGTCGGGCGAATTCCGTACCTAAAGCACCAACACAGCAACTCCCTCATAACTCTCTCCTCCAATTTCCCCATTAACTCCTTCACAGTCTCTGCTTCGCTCACCTCCAACACCGGCTCTGGTTCTGGTCTCCTCCTTGACTCCTCACGTTAAACAGGGGGAGTTGGCTCAGGTCTGAACCCTGACTCTGCCACACTCTCCCTGGGCCCCCCCCCAAGAAATTTTTGGGGCTGACTCTCGGGCTTCCTTCCGCGCCGCCGTGCTTGTCTCTCCAACTCCATTCTCCTATAACCTTCCGGGCATCGCTCCATCGAATCCCAGGCGGGCTCTGGCACTCTCCCTGGGTCGACCGCCCACCTGTCTATCTCTTCCCAAGAAGTATAGTCCATACTCTTGCAGTCCAAACCGTACTCCCATGTCCATTCCTCTTTTCGCTGCTGTTGCTGCCTTTCACCACGCCGCTTGGTCCTGTTGTGGTGGGTGATTCTGTAACGGTTTTCCTTAGGTGAAAGAGAGTCGGACCAAAATGCAGCGTTGTGATGATTCATGTTTGTTTAATAAAGGAAAAACTATACATGAATAAACTACAAAATAATGAAATGTGAAAACCTAAACAGTCCTATCTGGTGCAAACACAGAGACAGGAACAATCACCCACGAAACACTCAAAGAATATGGCTGCCTAAATATGGTTCCCAATCAGAGACAACGATAAACACCTGCCTCTGATTGAGAACCATTCCAGACAGCCATAGACTATGCTAGACACCCCTACTATAATACAAACCCAATACCTAACAAAAACCCCAAGACAAAACACACCACATACAAAACCCATGTCACACCCTGGCCTGACCAAATTAATAAAGAAAACACAAAATACTAAGACCAGGGCGTGACAATTGCTTTCCGAAAGCATTGTATATTCACACACGTCAACTCCTCATTGGAAAACGTTTAAAAAAAGAATGTATATACAGTAATGTATATAATTATAATTTTTTGATTTAAAACAAAGTTTGCATTCAACTTCAATGATAAATGCATTAACACCAGTAACTGGAATTAATACAAGTTTCACATTTCTAAATTCCAATTCCAAGAATATTTTTATTTTCCAATTAAAATTCTATTTTAATTCAGATAGTCTAAATTCTAATTTCAGTTCTATTCCAATGATGGTTTTCTTCTTCCATTCCATATAAATTAATATCTAGCTGTTGGGTCACATAGTTGAGTAATTATTGCTGGGTAATTGAGCTATGACCCACCAGGTGACAGGGGAAGACTGGAGGTGTGGCTTAGTAGGGGTGTGACTTTCAAAGAGTTATTTTTGGTCACCCGTGAGAGAATTGTAATTCCTGTTCATCTTGTATTGCATTGTCATTACACTGTAGAGTGGTTCTCTAAGCCAATGATAGACCCACAGTTGCTTGAGAGAGAGCAAGAGCTTGCAAGACAGGACTAGCTTATCTCAATATTGTAATTGACCATTTAGAGGTAATGAAATTGCACCGGAGTATGATGACCGAAGTATGAAATGTACAATTTGTTGGTTTGAAATTATGGGATCTGGCAGCTCTTGACTGACGGGCGGCTCTGGCAGCTCCTGACTGACGGGCGGCTCCTTGGCACCACTCCTCCAGGCTGGATGACCCCTTCATCCCGGACCCTCCAGAGTGCAGGCACAGGTTGAACCGGGCTGTGGGTGAGCACTGGAGATCTGGTGCATACCACTCACACCTCTCCCTCAATACCCACATTCGCCTGGCACGGAATGAAAAGTCACTGAACACGAAAATACAAAATAACAAAGTGAAAGCCAGAAACAAAAAAATGAAACAATTCTCTCTGGTGAAGACACAGAGACAGAAAACACTCACCCACAACTAAAATGGGGAAAACAGGCTACCTAAGTATGATTCTCAATCAGAGACAATGAACGACACCTGCCTCTGATTGAGAACCATACTAGGCCAAACACATAAACACAACACAGAAAAAAGAACATAGACTACCCACCCCAACTCACACCCTGACCAAACTAACACAAAGACATAATAAAGGAACTAAGGTCAGAACGTGACAAGGCCTGAGAAGAGGAGAACTCTGTCGGTTTGCTTTAGTCAACAAAAGAAACAAAGATAATGGTTATTTGTTAATGTTTAAATGTTACAGTCAGTGAGAGTCAACAAGATAACTCTGGATATGTGTTAAAGTGTTAAAGTCTTACATTACCATGGTTTAGCAGTGGAATGTTGAGGTTCTCATTGGATATGTCTCTCTCTGTCTGACTGGAAGCTGTTTGTTCTCTGTTCTCTCTTTCATAAGGAACTTGTCTTTCTCTGTGCGTGTGGAGTGTACGTGTGGAGTGTGCAAGTGCATGTGTAGGAGCAGCTGTATTATGGGATCAGTAAGTCGTTTGAGCAAAGCGACAGAGAAAGAACTGGGTCAGACCTTCTGATTACAACACAAAGACAGTTTGCGAGACCAACGGGAACACACACTGACATACTCACGCCCGGCCGTCCGCCTGCCCGCACACACACACACACACACACAGGCTGACCAGACCCACGAGCGTTGCAAAATAAATATACACATACATGTTCTTCAATCATTTATCCAAACTGCTCACACGTGTCAACGAGTCTGTGTAGCGATAAAATAAAACTATTTTAGACAATTGATTCGCTCCCATCTACTCATTGGTTTTTAGGAGCCTCACAGTGGAGGTGGCATAATACCCATAAAACCTAACGGTCAAACAGGGAAATGGCTCCAATCGTTTTTCCACCATAAAAATGTTCCCATAGGGAATTTTAGAAACACTTAACCTTTTCAAGTGTGAGTTCCAAATATCTCTAACGGTCACCCCCAGCGTGAGTTTTGTTATGCACGTGATGTTAGAACGTTCTCTCCACTCCAGAATGGGATTGTTACACAACAGTACATTTAATCGGCGCTGCCCTCAAACTAAGGCACGCAGCCCGTTTTTATTTATAGGCTGTTTTCAACTTGTGAATAACAAGTTCTAAGAATAGTTTGAATTGAGGTGTCTCGTCTCAATCATTTATATAGAAGTAGTCGTATTACGTTTGTGTATATTCCTTATAACCGCGGACACGCAAGGTAACGTTACTCATTTAATAACCTTTATGGTGTTATACTCAATGCTTAGGTAGCTAGCTACATTCTATTAGCTCTGGAAAACATGGCTAATTGCATCAGAGAAGTATTAGCATGTGTTGTATTTTGAAGCTACCCAGGGCTTTTTATTCCCAAGTGGCGCAGCTGTCTAAGGCACAGCGTCTCAGTGCTAGAGGCGTCACTACAGACACACATGTTCAAATCCCGACTGCGTTTCTATCTAAGTGCCTTATTACATTATAATGGTTTCTGTATGTCATACTGTAGCTCACTGTTACGCACGCCTCTATGAAGAGGGAACGCAACACCCTGCTACAACTAAACTCTCCGTGAAGTGAAAAAGGTATGGACTGTAGGTGCGAGTAAGGATGACAACAGGCAGAATGTGGTACTGTTTACAAGGACTTTATTCCTTTGGGAACAAATGAAACAGAATATTAAACAATTTCAAACAAACTAAGAAACAAAGGACATCAAAAAATCTGAGCAATGGCTGGATGGAACCAAAAGCAAAAAGCAAAAGTAAATCTCAAAGTAATTGGAGACAGCTGTGTCTTGATGAGGGGGCGGGGTCAGCTCTCCAATTAGCCCTGGAGTTGACCAATCAGCTGCTTGAGGGATTTCAGGTAGCCATTTCCTGAAATAAACACATGCAAAGACACAAACTACAACACATAAACTGGGGAACGTAACACTCACTGTGTGTATGGAGCATAATATATTTGTCTATATTCCTTATAACCGTGGACACGCGAGGTAACATTACTCATTTCATAACCTTTATGGTTTTATATTAAATTGTGCTTATGTAGCTAGCTACATTCTTCTATTAGTAAAACAATGCTAATTGCATCAGAGAAGTATTGGCTTGTTGTATTTTGAAGCTACCCTGGCCTTTTTATTCCCAAGTGGTGCAGATGTCTAAGGCACAGCATCTCAGTGCTAGAGGTGTCACTACAGACACCCTGGTTCAAATCCAGGCTGTGTTAATATCAAATACTTTTTTGAAGGTTGTACTGATTTTGATGAGCTAAGCTAATTCCAGCTATGTGTGGAGCCATGTTTGTTGACATACAATACATTCTGGGTTTCACGTAATTGTCTGCCGGACCAAAGATGTTATAACAAAATGAGGTGAGTAAGGGTTCACTCATTTTTTGAGAACTTCCAGGAAGTGAATGGTGGGATGTGAATGATGTTGGATGACACACCCCCTTCAACATGCATACTATAAACAGGCCAAACTCATCTTGTCTGGTCTTATTATCTTTGTTTTTTCTGAGAAAAAAAAGCATGGTGGCGTGCAGAAACTACCCATCGTCGAATTACTTTAGATTTCTAGAAAGTGTTTTACTCAATTATGTTAATCAATGGTGAGCTCACCTGTGATGTGATTAATTATAAATAGAAATTGCTATTAGCTAATTCATATTGTAGTTTATGTCAGTTGAGAGTTATCTAAATTTGACCGCTTGTGTTACGTCAATCTTACCTCATTTAGCACTAGGACAAATGTAGCATACATTTTTTACGGTTTGGATGATTGTGTTATGTTCTAGATACTTCTGTGAATGTCTGAACTTTTCATCCCAAAATAAACTGCTCACAATCTGAACAACTTTGTAAGGACTGTGTTTGTGCAAAATGTTTCTGAAAAAACAGTGTGGCCAGTTCAAATGCTGATTGTTGCGTCATTTGAAACTGGCCATTCTAAATGAGGGTTCTAAATAAGTGTTCTAATCACACAGGTTTGATCGTACGCAACAGGGACCATCAGGTTAAACATCAGGCAAAATATATACTGGATTTGTTTACCAAGACGACATTGAGTGGCCTAGTTCCAGTTTTAACTTAAATCACCTTGAAAATCTATTGAAAGACTTGAAAATAGCTGTCTAGCAATGATCAACAACCAACTTGACAGAGCTTGAATAACCTTTTAAAGAGTCATATGCAAATATTGTACAATCCAGATGTGCAAAGCTCTTAGAAACTTACCCAGAAAGACTCAAGGCTGTAATCGCTGCCAATGGTGATTCTAACTTGTATTGACTCAGGGGTGTGAATACTTTTGTAAATTAGATATTTATGTACAGTATTTCATTTTCAATAAATTTGCTAACATTTTTACTTTGTCATTATGGGGTATTGTGTGGTATTGTCATTATGGGTGAGAACATACAGTGGGGAGAACAAGTATTTGATACACTGCCGATTTTGCAGGTTTTCCTACTTACAAAGCATGTAGAGGTCTGTAATTTTTATCATAGGTATACTTAAACTGTGAGAGACGGAATCTAAAACAAAAATCCAGTTTGTACTGAGTGTACAAAACATGCTCTTTCCATGACATAGACTGACCAGGTGAGTCCAGGTGAAAGCTATGTTCTCTTATTGATGTCACTTGTTAAATCAACTTCAATCAGTGTTGATGAAGGCAATGAGACAGGTTAGAGAAAGATTTTTAAGCCTTGAGACAATTGAGACATGGATTGTGTATGTACCATTCGTAGGGTGAATGGGCAAGACAAAAGTTTTAAGTGCCTTTGAATGGGGTATGGTAGTAGGTGCCAGGCGAAGCGGCTTGAGTGTGTCAAGAACTGCAATGCTGCTATGTTTTTCACGCTCAACAGTTACCCGTGTGTATCAAGAATGATCCACCACCCAAAGGACATTGAGGCAACTTGAGACAACTATGGGAAGCAATTGAGTCAACATGGGCCAGCATCCCTGTGGAACACTTTCGACACCTTGTAAATTAAAACACTTATCCAGTTTTAATACACGATACATTTGTAAAAAAGCCAAGTTAGACAGAAATACCTAGACATACTGACCAGCTCAAGTAGACAGACGCGTGCTATATGGCAGACCAATCCAAACTCATCTTTCGGCATTTCCAGACCACTCATTATCTCAGCCAGTCATGGCTAGCGGGAAGGTTGCTGACTTTTCTTTGGCTAAACCAGCTAGGCTTGTCATTTAACAATTATATTTGTATTCACAGATGGCATATACGTTTGTTATTATGGCACATGAAAGTTCACATGTTCAAGAAGGCATTTCTGCAAAAAAAAAACATTTTAATGACCTTCAAACGGCTCTCCTGTGAAGTAGTGACTTGTGACATACGCCTAGTTTCCTGAAATGGGTCACATTTATTGAAAATGAAATACATAAATATCTCATTTACATAAGTATTTACACCACTGAGTCAGTACAGCTGTGAGTCTTTCTGCATAAGTCACTAAGAGCTTTGCACACCTGATTGGTACAATATTTGCTCATGATTCTTTAAAAAATTCTTCAAGCTCTGTCAGATTGTTTGTTGATCATTGCTAGACAGCTAATTTCAAGTCTTGCCATACATTTTCAAGCAAATTTAAATTCAACTTTAACTTGGCCACTCAGGAACATTAATTGTCTTTTTGGTAAGCAACACAAGTGTAGATTTGGCCTTGTTCTAGGTTATTGTCCTGCTGAAAGGTGAATTAATCTCCCAGTGTGTCACGCCCTGACATTAGAGAGCCTTTTTTATTCTCTATTTGGTTAGGTCAGGGTGTGACTTAGGTGGGCAAATCTATGTTTGTATTTCTTTGTTGGCCTTGTATGGTTCCCAATCAGAGGCAGCTGTTTATCGTTGTCTCTGATTGGAGATCATACTTAGGCAGCCCTTTTTGCCACCTTCAGTTGTGGGATCTTGTTTTTGTTAGTTGCTGTGTTACCACCACAATACTTTACATGTCATTTATCTTTCTTGTTTTTTTTTGTTGGTGTTCATTTAAATACATTTCAAAATGTATGCCTACCACGCTGCACCTAGGTCCAATCCTTCTCTAAACTGGTGTCTGGTGGAAAGCAGACTGAACCAGGTTTTCCTCTATGATTTTGACTGTGCTTAGTTCCATATAGTTAATTTTTAGATCCTAAAAAAACGCCCTAATACTCAACGATTACAAGCATACCCATAACATGACGCAGCCACCACTATGCTTGACAGTATGGAAAGCGGTACTTAGTAATGTATTGGATTACATATTTTCCAAACACAACACTCTGTTTTCAGGACAAAAAGTGCCTTGTTGCGAACAGGGTTCATGTTTTGGGATATTTTTATGCTGTATAGGCTTCCTTCTTTTCACTTCATCAATTAGGTTAGTATTGTGGAGTAACTACGATGTTGTTGATCCATCCTCAGTTTCCTCCTATCACAGCCATTAAACTCTAACTGTTTTAAAGTCACCATTGATTTCATGGTGAAATCCCTGAGGTTTCTTTCCTCTCCAGTAACCGAGTTACACCTGTATCTTTGTAGTTACTGGGGGTATTGATATTGATACCATCCAAAGTGTTACTAATAACTTCACCATGCTCAAATGAATATTCACCTATCTACCAATAGTTGCCCTTCCTTGCGAGGCATTGGAAAACTTCCCTGGTATTTGTGGTTGAATCTGTGTTTGAAATTCACATCTCGAATGAGGTGTCATACAAATAATTGTATGTGTGTGGTACAGAGATGAGGTAATCATTAAACAATCTGGTTAAACACTTTTACTACACACAGAGTGAGTCCATTCAAAGAATTATGTGACTTGTTTTGTACGTTTTTACACCTGAACTTATTTAGGCTTGCCATAACAAACGAGATGAATACTTAGTTACTCAAGACATTTCAGCTTGTCATTTGTAAATCATTTGTAAAATTTTCAAAAACATAATTACACTTTGAAGTTATGGGGTATTGTGTGTGTAGGCCAGTCACAATTTTTTTCTCACAATTTTGAAAGATTTATTTTTTTTAAATGAAAAATGTTCACACATACAGACATGGGTGTGATCATTCTACAGTGGTCCCTGCAGCTTACGATCAACCGGTGTGACAAGAACGCGTATATAGAACTGCCAGTTTCGATTGACACAATAGTCAGCATTTGAGCTGGCCACACTGTTTTTTCACAGAAAAAGTCCTCACAAAAGTTATGTCCTGAATGTGACAAGATTTATTTTTGGATCCAATGTTCAGACCTTCACAGAAGTAGCTACAGCATACACAATCATCCAAACCGGAAAATGTAGGTTCATTAGTCCTATCGGGAACTGAGGAAATAACACAAGCTTGTGACATAACACAAGCGATTGTATTTAGATAACTCTCGGCTGAAAGAAACCACAATGTGAATTAGCTAATAGCAATTATATGTATAATTCGTCTCATCACGGGTGAGCTCAACATTGATTGAAATAATTGAGTAAAACACTTTCTAGAAATCAAAAGTAATCCGACGATGGGTAGTTAGTATGCGCCGCCAAGTTTGTTTTTTCGCTTTAACCAAAGATAATAAGATGCGACAAGATGAGTTTGGTCTGTTTGCAGAATGCATGTTGAAGGGGCTGTGTCGTCTTCCATTATTCACATCCCATCATTCACTTCCGGAAGTTTACTTGAAATATGAGTGAACCCTCCCTCACTTCATTTTGTTATAACATCTTTGGTCTGACAGACATTTATGTGAAACCCAGAATGCATTGTATGTCAACAGACATGGCTCCACACATAGCTAGAATTAGCTTAGCTCATCATAATCAGTACAACCTTCAAAAAATAATTTTAACACGTCATACGTATGTGTCCATTACAATCTATGCAAGAATCGGAATTCATGATTTGTCACCAGTACTTAAACGTGAATAAAACAGTAAATAATTACCATACAAAACATTTTCTGATAGTGACTTATTGATACAAGTGGTGCGTGCCAGCAGTCAATCACATAACCTCTGACACCCACCCTGAGCCATTCAGTGTTGTTGTTTATGTATCTAGCTAGTGTGCTAAGCTAGAGCATTAGCAATGACTTTCAAAAGGAGACAACTCACAAATGCAGTAATTCTGGAGATGATTATAAATTATGACAGTGAGTCTGAGAATGAAAGTAAGGAATCAGATTCTGACAATGACAGTGAGCACCCCAACCTTGTAGCCATTGAGAACCCTAAATCTGAGGACCACTTGTCCACTGACGAAGATCCAAGTCCCTTTGAAGATGCTGGTGGTGATGGATGCAGACCGACAGTGGATGAAGTACAGGAGTTCTGTGGTAGCTGGAAGGCCGCCAGCCATTTCACCCCTCCTGGCCCTGCTGTTTGCGTTGATGAGTCCCAGTCTGGAGTACAAAGCCACTTGCCATTTCTCTCTGAGGCAGTGTGCTTCAAGCTATTTCTGACAGAGGAGCTGGTGGGAGACATAGAGGAGGAGACCAATCACTATACCTTGAACCTATTGTAGAAGAGAGAGCAAAGAGTGAGGGGGAAACTCGCTAAATGGGTGACAACCAAAATTAGTGAAATGTATACCTTCCTAGTGTCATCCCTTCTCATGGGAATAATAAAGAAGAACTCTAATAGAATACTGGAGCACAGATCCTATGTTTGCAACACCCTTCTTTGCCACCCTCTTTTCCCAAGAAAGCTTCCTAGTTATGTTGCGATGCCTGCATTTCGTCAACAATGCTACTGTGAACGTAAATGACCCTAAACACAAAATAAGAAATGTTCTCACCAGCCTGACATGAGCATTTGGTTGGGTCTTTGTGCCATACAAGGACGTATGCATTGATGAGTCCCTGATGTTATGGAAGGGTAGGCTGGCAAGATATTCCCTCCAAAACCCACAGGTTTGGGGTCAAGTTCTTTGTTACGTGCGACATGACAGGATTTGTCCATTACATTATGATTTACACAGGGTCCACCACTGACATCCAACATTATGAGGGGCTTGGAGTGTCCGGGTCCATGGTGATGACCATGCTGGCTCCTCATCTCGGCACGGGACACACTTTGTACGTGGGCAGTTTGTACAGCAGTCCCACACTCTTCCAGTATCTCCTCTCCAACAGCACAGGGCTTGTGTCACAGTCAGGTCGAACAGGAAGGGGATGTTAGCATTCGGAGGCAGGAAGATGCAGAGAGGGAAGGTTCAAATAGAACGGCCAACAGCTGACAGTAAAGTGGCATGAAAAGCGAGACGTCTGTGTCCTCTCCACTGTCCATACAGCAACCATGTCGGCCACAGGGAAGCTGGACCACCTGATGGGAGAGAGAAAGATCAAACCAGACTGTGTGCTTGACTATAACCTCAAAATGGGGGCATTGGATAAGGCGGACATGATAAACAGCTTTGTGGAATGCACTCTGAAAACTACCAAGTGGTATAAGAAGATATTTTCCCTTCTGATCAACACTGCTGCACTCAATGGCCACATAGTTAACCGCCAACTAACAGGTGAGATAACAAGTGAAAAATACATTTTGTAATTGGAAATACAGTTCACATACAAATCACATGCAGTTCAATTATGTAATTATAGTGACAATAACTCACCCACCTACCCACTGCCTCATTATCCTCTCCAATCCCTCATCCTCCCCACTCCCTCTCCCCCATAGGTAAATTAATGACCTGCCAAAAGTACAGCAAAAACCTAATGAGAGGGGTGTCGTCCTGCTGCAGACAATCCCCTACGCCTCACTGCACGGCCTTTTCCCTGCGAAGTCCCTCAAACTGCTGGTGAAGGCAGTCGCACACAGAGGCACTGCAAAGTCTGCCTGACGGACACCAGGAAAAGGAAGCAGAGGAGGTTTACAAAGTACATGTGGTTAGCTTATGACACAGCTCTGTGTGTTTCACCATGCTTTGGGAAGTGCCATATGCTCAAGCAATATTCAGCAAATCTGTAGCAATTTCTGACTGACGTGACAGGTGAACTTCCGTAATTCTATGCCTTTAGAGGTGGGGTGTGGAAATGCTGTTGTTGTTCAATCACTGCATAAATATGGGTTATGGATATTCATAAGTTGTCAGTCTATTCTTGCTGTTTAGTTTCCTCTCGTAAAACAAGTTCTGTTGTTGTTGTTCAACCACCACCAATTCTTCAATAAAATAGACGATTATTACACCTAGGCCTATGTGTTTTCTTGCTGTGATTTCATCCAGTAAAACTTGAGGAGTTTACGTTCAAACAGTATGTTGCTTGAAAGATTCCAGCTATGTCCAGTTCCAGATATGATTTTGGAAAATAATGTTCAATACTGTTTGTGTGTGTGTGGTTTCTGAAAGCACAGAATAAAGTGGAATGATTAGTAATTAGAATACAATATCAGGATAAAGCAAAAAAAAAACAATATTACAAAGAAGTAACATAGTAACACTGCTCTAAATTTTATAAATTGCATTGACAAAATCACAAATATGAGTTATATAACAGCAATAAACAGTAACTGTTGAGCTCTACAAGGGGGCAGGGCAGAACAGAGCTATGCTAAACAGCCCCCCCCCAAAAAAAAACCATTGTCATAAGGTCAGGGTTACTTCAAAAGACAACACAAGCTAATATTTCTCTGACACAATTAGCATTGTTTTACAGAGCAAATATATGAATGTAGCTAGCTACATAAGGACAATTGAGTATAACTCCATAAAGGTTATGAAATGAGTACCTTGCGTGTCAGCAGTTAAAACACAATACAAATATATCATGCTCCATACATACAGTGAGCTACAGTAGAAACGACACAACACGACATACAGAAACTATTACTTTGACAGAAATGCACACATCTCCAAAGTTATTATCATGTAGTATAAGGAAAACAACAATGAAGGCAATGTGGGCACCAGATGGAAAATGTGAAAAAGTTTGTTCTGACTGGAGATGCGCAAATGTCTGCATACTTGATCTGCGGAAACAATGTGCTTTGGGATGTTTGTCTGGTTCAGCAGTCCAAAAAAATTGTCAGCAAAAGTGAAATGTGGCTACTTTTTTGTCATATAATGAGGAGGCAGAACACACCTCAATTCAAACTGTTAGAAAATAAAACTGGTTGGAAAATCATTTGAAATTAACAAGTTTAAACAGCCTATAAGTAAAAGCAGGTAGTGTGTCTTGGTATGCTGCTTTATAGTAATCTAAATCCCTCTCCATCTGAAATGCAACAACACCAGCAGCATACCAGGGATAAGCAGGGTTGGTTGTGTTTTTTAATTTGACCTTTACTTAACTAGGCAAGTCAGTTAAGAATAAATTCTTATTTTTGATGACGGCCTAGGAACAGTGGGTTAACGGCCTAGGAACAGTGGGTTAACTGCCTTTTTCAGGGGCTGAACAACAGATTTTTACCTTATCAGCCCAGTGATTCAATTGCAAGATCCACCACTCTAACCAAGTCCAACACTCTAACCACTAGGCTACCTGCCGCCCCTGGTTGTTCGCTGGATGGAAGACCAGATGAAGTGGTGGTGTTGGAGTGTGTTGGAGGGCCAGTAGGAAGGACCCTTTCCTATGGTCTAAATAAAAAAAAATCCCCAATTCCCCAGCATAGTGATTGGGGACATTGCCCTGTGTAGGGTGCAGTCTTTCGGATTGGGTGTCCTGACTCTCTGTGATCACTATAGATCCCATGGCACTTATTGTAGGGGTGTTAACCCCAGTGTCCTGCCCAAGTTCCTAATCATACCATCATGGTCACCTAATCATCACCATCTTACATTTGGCTCATTCATCCCCATCCTCTCCACTGTAACTATTCCCCAGGCTGTTGCTGTAAATGAGAATGTGTTCTCAGTCAACTTAGCTGGTAAAATTCATGTTTCTTGGTAGTCTTAAACAAATCTATTTTGAAACAAAATAATACACCTCACACAAAAGGGTATGGGCTTAGAAAAAGAAGACACCCGTACCATGTCAGATATAGAGATGAAATGTATTACGTTTTGAGTTTGCATCCGGATATTACATCACAGAAAACAGAAACATATATATGACATCTACAAGGGGTGTATATTCTATTTTTATTGGCAAATTTTACTTGCAACATGGGCTTTAATAAAAGAGCAGCGATCTTCATTGACATACACTGGTTCAATTAGAAATCAGTGTGTCCCCTCAACTAATTGCATAATTCTGTGCATAGGGGTGCCTTTGATCATTCCATGAGATATGATATCTGAGGAATATTCTGGACAGTGATCCACACACTATCACACCCTCACAGTGATCCTTCACACACTGAACTAAGAAGATTCTCATTCTAAATCACATCTACTGTGATGAAAGAGGAGAGAACAGCTTATCGACTGAGTGAAAACCAAGCCAAACCCTGATCTGGAACTAAACTGACAAGCTATGGGATGGATAATGTTGTCATACACAGGTCTTTGACAGGGCATGTGACCCTAACCCTAAAGGCCGCAATTATCTAAACACACAGCAAAAGTGAGTAAAAGTTAAATAATTGTTCTGCATCCCTTTACACCTACTCCTTCAGAACCTTTGACCCTAAAGCTGATCTAAAAGCACACCTGTATGGTAGGCTACTAGATCAAACGAGCAGTATATCTGACAGTATATGAACATTTGCAATATGTTCTTCTCTGCTTCAAAGACCAGGGTTGCATCCCAAATGGCATCATATTCCTTATAAAGTGCACTTAATAGGGAATATGATGCCATTTGGGATACATCTCCAGATCAATAGACTACTAGTATATTTACCTTTGTCCCTCTACACCCATTCTCTCTACACACTCACTCATCATCACACAGGCACAACCTGCATTGCACAGAGGGAATGCAGCAAGGAGATAAAAACACAAAAAACAGGGCATCTTCTAGCCTACAGACAATACAACCCTTCAAACAGTCAAGGTGTAGATTCAGGATGAAAACCCCAAATCTGCCTCCTTCAAAAAGACACCCCCCTATAGAACTACAGCTTCAGTTATAGCCATCGACTTTTCCTTTCTTTATTTCTCCCTTTTCATTTTTCTGTCCGCAGAGTGAATTGTAACAAAGTGGAGAGGAAACGCACCCTGACATGTCTGCCCGTTGATTTATCGCTTTAGAAATTAGAAAATGATAATCTCTCATAAAAGGTAATTGTTCCTGTTTCTCTAAAATAGATCAATGTTTTTCTCCGGCGAACAGGAGCGATTGTGTGAGACAGATCGAAGGTCACAATGGCTTTGAAACAGCACAGACCCAGAGACCTAGATGCTTCAAAATGTAATATTTCTCTGTTAGAAGTTGGAGGATTTGCAGCCCAGAGCTTGTTGCTGTAACAAAGGATTATTGGAACAAACAAAATCAAAGATCTGTCCCCTTTCAGAAGCCAGGTACCTGCTATTCTTTTTTCTTATTTTTTACAACACATTATTTAGTGTTACTTAGTAGCACTGAAACATTTAGTTGGAAGCATTTCAACAATCGGGTTTACATTTTTTATAATACAATGACAATGTCAACTATTAATTTACTGTGTAACCCTCAATCTAACAACCAGCATTTTTCAAATGAGAAAATGAACATTTTGTTGATCTAAATATCAAATGGCCGAAACCTGGCAAACACATCACATTCTGTACCAATCACCACTCCAACCAGAACACCAGATGACACACAGCAAATCTGAGATCAGGATTTTAACACCTGAGTGTTAAATGTGACACTTTCTTAGTGTGTACAGTGGTTCTTACTGTAAAAGTTGTGTCGTACTGCAGCATACCTTGCGGGCTGCTGCAGAATTCTATGGCACGTTATTTAATTGTTAGCCATTTTTGCCATTAATGCTAGTTAGTGCTAGTTTGACCACCAGAGGGCATCTTTGAGAAGCATTTTACTTACTAGAGAATTTAAGTAAGAACATAGTATATGGGATTGATTTTAAGAAATGTAGCTTAATTAAGTTTGGTGTTATGGTGTTTCTATTCCAAGAAAAACTAAAAAACAAAACCTCTGGGTTCCGTTAGGAAAATATGGCGCTGTACAACGTGATTGGTCGGGAATAGCCTACAGTACTAAGAGCAAAATAATCCTAACATTTCCACACCCTAATTGTAGTCTAACCAATACCAAATGGAGATTCAGTGAAAATAAAAATGTAATGGATTTATCAAGACCAGTCCCCATGCTTGTCTCAGAGCAGTGCGAAACGGTGCTGAAATAGTTGACAACACGCGGGTAGGCTATTGCTTCAATATGCTTTAAATGCCACAATGTCACAAATAATTGAACACACACAATTCTTAAAACTCTGAGAAGGGTAATAGGAGGTGATATGCACTGCATATTAAACTGACATTCTTATTGCTATAATCCACATGTTACTGTGTGTCTTTCAATCATCTCTCTCTCTCTCTCTCTCTCTCTCTCACTTTCTCTCTCACACACACACACACGCACTTGCTGTCTTGACCTCTGAATGCTCGGCTATGAAAGGCCAACTGGCATTTACTCCTATGGTGCTGACCGGTTGCACGCTCTATAACCACTGTTTATATTATTTGATCCTGCTGGTCATCTATGAATGTTTGACCAACTTTAAAAATGATCTAGCCTTTATGGAAATGTACTTTTGTAATCTCCAAACAGTTCAGAATTAAGTATAACTTTTGTATGACTGACGCCTTTAGTGAGAGGTCTAATGCTTTAACATAATTTCTGCCCTCAACAGATGAACCACAACATTTCGGCTAAAGCGATTTAATTCATGAATGCATTTAAACGTTTTTTAAATTGTGATGGTGATCTGTTATACAACAATTATTATTATTATCATTAACCCTGAATTTTTATTATATAAAAGCCCTTAAGATATTCTGCTGGAGGCATTTTGTTTTTCACAAGCATAGCAGGCTGTGAATTCTGCAAACAAGCCAACATAACTATGAAATACATTTTGCTGGTTGCCATGGTGAATAATCAACATCGCTCGAATCACAGTCAGAAGACAGTTGAAGAAACTTGAGTGGGCTTATACATACATACACTACCGTTCAAAAGTTTGGGGTCACCTAGAAGTGTCATTGTTTTAAAAAAAGCACATTTGTTCATTTAAATAACATGAAATTTATCAGAAATACAGTGTTGACATTGGTAATGTTGTAAATTACTATTGTAGCTCGAAACGGCAGATTTTTTATGGAATAACTACATAGGCGTACAGAGGACCATTATCAGCAACCATCACTTCTGTGTTCCAATGGCACATTGTGTTAGCTAATCCAAGTTTATAATTTTAAAAGGCTAATTGATCATTACAAAACCCTTTTGCAATTATGTTAGCACAGCTGAAAACTGCTGTTCTGATTAAAGAAGAAATTAGAAATTCTTTAGACTAGTTGAGTATCTGGAGCATCAGCATTTGTGGGTTTGATTACAGGCTCAAAATGGCCAGAAACAAAGACCTTTCTTCTGAAACTCATCAGTCTATTCTTGTTCTGAGAAATGAAGGCTATTCCATGCGAGATATTGCCAAGAAACTAAAGATGTCGTACAACGCTGTGTACTACTAGATTCACAGAACAGCACAAACTGGCTCTAACGAGAATAGAAAGATGAGTGTTGTCTCCGGTGCACAACTGAGCAAGAGGACAAGTTCATTAGAGTGTCTCGTTTGAGAAACAGACACCTCACAATTCCTCAACTAGCAGCTGACGATGGGTAGTTTCTGCGCTCCACCATGTTTGTTTTTTCACAGAAACCAAAGATAATAAGAGGAGACAAGATGAGTTTGGTCTGTTTATAGTACGCATGTTGAAGGGGGTGTGTCGTCTACCATCGTTCTCATCCCAACATTCACTTACTTAAGTTCTCGAAAAATGAGTGAACCCTTACTCACCTCATTTTGTCATAACATCTTTGGTCCGACAGACATTTCTCGTGAAACCCAGAATGCATTGTATGTCAACAAACATGCCTACACACATAGCTGGAATTAGCTTAGCTCATCATAATCAGTACAAACTTTTTAAAAGTATTTTACACACATAATGTGTTCATTACAGTAAATAACAGTAAATATCTAAATAATTACCACACAAAACATTTTCTGATGGTGATTTATTGATACAAGTGGCGCGTGCCAGCAGTCAATCACGTAACCTCACTCTGAGCCATTCAGTGTTGTTATTTATGTATGTAGCTAGTGAGCTAAGCTGTAGCATTAGCAATTACTTTCAAATGCGGAAATTATGGAGATTTTTATCAACCCTGACAATGAGTCTGTATGAAAGTATGAAAGTCAGGAATCGGATTCTGACAGTGACAGTGAGGAGCTGCCCCCACAACCTTGTAGACATTGAGAACCCTGAATCTGAGGACCCCTTGGTCCCTTTGAAGATGCTGGTGGTGATAGAGTCAGACTCACAGTGGATGAAGTACAGGAGTTCTGTGGTAGCTGGAAGGCCGCCAGCCATTTCACCCCTCCTGGCCCTGCTGTTTGCTTTGATGAATCCCAGTCTTGAGCGCAAAGCCCCTCACCAATTCCATCTGAGGCAGAGTGCTTCAAGCTATTTCTGAGGAGCTGGTGGGTGACATAGTAGAGGAGACCAATCACTATGCCTTAGCGCAGGAGAAGAGAGAGCCAAGAGTGGGGGGAAACTCGCTAAATGGGTGACAACCACAATTAGTGAAATGTATACCTTCCTGGTGACAGTCCTTCTCATGGGAATGGTAAAGAAGAACTCTCTAATAGAATACTGGAGCACAGATCTTATGTTTGCAACTCCCTTCTTTGCCACCCTCTTTTCCCAAGAAAGCTTCCTAGTTCTGCTGCGATGCCTGCATTTCGTCAACAATGCTATTGCCAACCTAAATGACCCGTTATACAAAATAATAAATGTTCTTACCAGCCTGACATCAGCATTTGGTTGGGTCTTTGTGCCATACAAGGACCTATGCATTGATGAATCCCTGATGATATGGAAAGCTAGCGCTCTGTCAATGTATTCCATCCAAAAGGCACAGGTTTGGGGTCAAGTTGTTTTTCATGTGTTACATAAAGACAGGAATTCTCCAGGACATTATAGTTTACACAGGGTCCACCACTGACATCCAACATTATGAGGCGCTTGGGGTGTTTGGGTCCTTGGTGATGACCATGCTGGCTCCTCATCTCGGCAAGGGACACACTTTGTATGTGGACAATTGGTACAGCAGTCCCACACTCTTCCAGCATCTCCTCTCCAACAACACAGGGCTTGTGTCACAGTCAGGTTGAACAGGAAGGGGATGTTAGCATTCGGAGGCAGGAAGATGCAGAGAGGGAAGGTTCAAATAGAACAGCCAACAGCTGACAGTAAAGTGGCATGAAAAGCGAGACATCTGTGTCCTCTCCACTGTCCATACAGCAAACATGTCGGCCACAGGGAAGGTGGACCACCTGATGGGAGAGAGAAAGATCAAACCAGACTGTGTGCTTGACTATAACCTCAAAATGGGGGCATTGGATAAAGCGGATATGATAAACAGCTTTGTGGAATGCACTCTGAAAACTACCAAGTGGTATAAGAAGATATTTTCCCTTCTGATCAACACTGCTGCCCTCAATGGCCACACAGTTAACCGCCAACTAACAGGTGAGATGATTACTGAACAAAGTATTTTTTGAAATTGGACATACAGTTCACATGCAAATCACATACAGCTACCCACTGCCTCATCATCATCTCCCTTTCTTCATCCTCCCCACTCCCTCATAGGTAAAGTAATTACATACCAAAGGAGGAGCACCACACCCATCTGTGCTATTCCACTGAGGGTCGTCTTGCTGCAGTCAATCCTCTACGCCTCACTGCATTGCATTTTCCCTGCAAAGTCCCTCAAACTGCTGCTCAAGGTAGTCACACACAGTGGCATTGCAAAGTCTGCCTGTCTGGCACCAGGAGAAGGAAGCAGAGGAAGTTGACAGAATACATGTGTTTAGCTTGTGACACACCTCTATGTATTTCACCATGCTTTGAGGAGTATCATATGCTCAAGCACCATTGAGCACATCTGCAGCAATTACTGACAGACTGATCTGACAGGTAACTTGCTATGATACTATGCCTTTAGAGGTGGGGGTGGAAATACAGTTGTTGTTCAGTCACTGCATGAATATGAAATACGGGTTATGCATATTCATTTTTTCCCCCCCTCTAATAAAACAAGTTTTTGTTCTTGTTCATCCAACCACCACCAATACTGCAATAAAATATACAACTATTACTATTATGTGTTTTCTTGGTGTGTTTCCATCCAGTAAAACTGTTAAGGAATGTACACTAGGATACAAAGGCCGGCCTCAATCTTCAGCTCCAAAGATGTCCAGCTCCAGTTCCAGGTCTGATATTGGCAAATACTGTTTGTGTGTGGTTTCTGAAAGTACAGAATAAAGAGGAATTATTAGTAATTAGAATACAATATCAGGATATAACAATAAAACAATATTACAAATAAGTAACATAATAAACACTGCTATAAACATAATATATTGCATTGACAAAATCCCACATTTTAGTTGTAACAGTAAGAAACAGTAACCGTTGAGCTCCACAAGGGAGCAGGGCAGGGAAGAACAGAGCTATGCTCCATCCAACATTCCTTAAAACTTGGAATAAAAATGCATATTTTAGGGTTTGTATCATCTGATTTGCTCAACATGCCTACAACTTTAAAGATGCAAAATATTTTATTGTGAAACAAACAAATTATAAGACAAAAACAGAAAACTTGAGCGTGCATAACTATTCGCCCCCTTAAAGTCAATAGTTTGTTCAATCTGCTCCAGCTCGTTCAAGTTGGATGGGTTCCGCTGGTGTACAGCAATCTTTAATTGGATTGAGGTCTGTGCTTTGACTAGGCCATTACACGACATTTAAATGTTTCCCCTAAACCACTCAAGTGTTGCTTTAGCAGTATGTCTCAAATCTCTTAGGGTCATTGCATTCCTTCAATTCCCAGTTTCCCAGTCCCTACCGATGAAAAACATCCCCACAGCATGATGCTACCACCACCATGCTTCACTGTGGGGATGGTGTTCTCGGGGTGATGAAAGGTGTTGATTTTGTGCCAGACATAGCATTTTCCTTGATGGCCAAAGAGCTCAATTTTAGTCTCATCTGACCAGAGTACCTTCTTCCATATGTTTGGGGAGTCTCCCACATGCCATTTGAGAAGCAGCCTCTGTGTCTGGATAACGGTGGTGATGATATTCAATGATGATTATTGGGCCAATAAGGCTCTACTTTTCTGATCTGTACAGACACACATGATACAGACTGACACAGTGTGGAATAGTGCATTATTGTCTGTCTACCATCGCTCTGGGTTTGGTCTCACACACACATAAATGCAAGCGCGCACATACACACACAAGCACGCACCAAATGAATGCGCACAAACACCAACCTCAAACTGAATAGCTCTCATGGTAATTTCATGGTAATTAGAGGCATCAGGCAGGGTTAAGGACATTTAGCCTCCACTCAGGCCTCACACTGATGGTGTGTGTGTGTGTGTTTCCTCTTCACTGGTAGGAAGAGAGACAGTAGAGAGTCAAGCTGGGGTTTTATTGAATACTAGTTGAGTTGCAGATACATGCTTTAAGCGGCTGTGTGCTCAAGACACCACTTGAACACATGCCAGCGTGTGTGTTTGTGTACGAACATAGGAACAGTCTGTTCAGCCATGAAACTTCCTCTCCTTCACTTCTCCACATCCCATCCTCCAATCCCCTCTTCTATCCCCATCTTCTCCTCCCTTCCACTTTGTCTTCCTCTTACAGCAGTGATAAAGGCAGGGAGACAGAATGACTCAAGTGTCTTCAACAATACTTATGTTGGCCATCTTTGATAGAGCCATTGCAATTCACACTGCTGTAATGATATGCTATGTGGTTCGTAAGGACAGCGAAGCTAACAAATTGTCAGCCAACATGGAGTGTAAGGTAACTTATTTGAAAAGTCATTACTTTATTACATTGAGTAGCAAGCTACCCCTTGGTCATTAGGGCAAATCTGGTCTGTGATAAAAAAAATTCCCATACCTAGCTCGTCTATTAGACTATTCTTCAGTAAAGGTTGAATAGTCTATTGTTCAGCTATTAGCCCCCCTCCCCAATTTGCAACAAATTGTTGTTCCCATCTTATTCCTTTCCCTCTTCCAAGCGTCATCATTCTGCTCCTGAGTGGCTCGCTTGTGGGTGTGCTGGCAGGATATGGCAGCATCTTCAGTTGTGAGTCAAGAATTATGCATACAGTAGCACTATTGCATAGTTACAATGTGTAATCATTGATGTCCCAGAAGCAGGAGTGGTAAACAGTGTTGAAGTGTATAATTGTAATACATACATGCAGACACAGCATCATTCAAATAATGGAGTTTGATATGACTGAAAAATAAGGCCCCCCGAGATTCATACCTGAACCGCACCTTTATTTGCCAAGGAAGAGTACATGATCAGTGAATATATTCAATGTAAAGCTACAATGTGGGAATCTCATCCATGGTAATAACTACAGTATATGTTCTGTATATAGGACTTGCATCCTTGGCACATTATTTTTTAATATTTTTATTTCACCTTTATTTAACCAGGTAGGCAAGTTGAGAACAAGTTCTCATTTACAATTGCGACCTGGCCAAGATAAAGCAAAGCAATTCGACACATACAACGACACAGAGTTACACAGAGTTACACATAGAGTAAAACAAACATACAGTCAAAAATACAGTATAAACAAGTCTATATACGATGTGAGTAAAGGTAAAAAAAAAGGCCATGGTGGCAAAGTAAATACAATATAGCAAGGGAAACACTGGAATGGTAGATTTGCAGTGGAAGAATGTGCAAAGTAGAAATAAAAATAATGGGGTGCAAAGGAGCAAAATAAATAAAATAAATACAGTAGGGAAAGAGGTAGTTGTTTGGGCTAAATTATAGGTGGGCTATGTACAGGTGCAGTAATCTGTGAGCTGCTCTGACAGTTGGTGCTTAAAGCTAGTGAGGGAGATAAGTGTTTAAAAAAAATGTTATTATGTTCTACTCTATCTATGTAACAGTATAGCTTCCGTCCCTCTCCTCGCCCCTACCTGGGCTCGAACCGGGGACCCTCTCCACACATCAACAACAGCCACCATCGAAGCATCGTTATGCATCGCTCCACAAAAGCCGCTGCTTTTGCTGAGCAAGGAGAAATACTACTTCACGGTCTCAGAGAGAGTGACGTCACCCATTGAAACCCAATTAGCGCGCACCCCGCTAACTGGCTAGCCATTTCACACCGGTCACACATAGGCTTCATTAATGCCATTCAGACTTGAAGTTGATACAACAACTATGATAGCTGAGGTTCATAGACAGGTTCTGAACTAATATTCATACCAAACGTTTTAGGGTCCATACACAGATTGGCTACATACATTAGCTAGCTACACATCCATAGGCATACAGTTATTTTTATCCTCCACTACACAATAAGCAAGTAAACAGTTAGGTATGATACTTCAGCTGCATTGCAAGGCAAGCTTACACAATTATACATTCAATTCGCAGTAAATGCTTTAGCTGGATTCTTTACATCCCCTGTTTCACAACGCGACAGCCTGGTTTGCTGGTTTTCTCAGGAGTCCCTAAAACATTGAACACGATTTACAAATTAATTTCCCAACACTAGCTAGCTGGCTAATGTTAGCTAGTCAGATAACTTGCTTAATAGCAATTTTCATAAATTAACTTCATGCCAAAAAAATATGCACAAACATTTGTCTCTACAATAACTAACATATTCCTCTCAATTGTACATTTTGTCAGCCATCTTCACCCAGGGACGGGTGGCTCGCGCAAAAATGTGTCATTGGAACCACACGATATGATTGGTCATATAAAAACCTTGGGACCCAAATGAAAAATGTGTGCTCTAAGTCCCCCTTGTGGTGGTCTGGAGCAATGAAGCCGTGACACTGGGTACCTCTTAAGTCCCTCTGTGCAAGCTCACAACTTTTAAAGAAGGAACCACTGTACAGTAGGCCTAGTGTAAAATGTATTATGTCTGAGCCATGGACAAGCCAAACATTGTCAATAAGCAAGATTAAATTCACTATTGATAAGACAGTGAATAATTCGAATCAAATTAAAATAAAACAACATTTAAACTTGTTTTAAATAGCCTATGTCTAAATACAGTTACTGTCACCATAATTGCTACCCGCAGGCATACGTGACTCGTTTCAGGAAACTAGGCGTATGTCGCAAGTCACAACTTCACAGGAGAGTCATTTGAACGTTTTTCTTTTTTTAAAATCAAAATGTGTTTTTTTGGCAGAAATGCCTTCTGGAACATTCATAACAAACTTACGTAAATGTGAATGAAATTGTTAAATTACAAGCCTAGTTGACTTAGCCACAGAAAGAGTCATGATTGGCTGAGATAATGAGTGGGCTGGGAATGCTGAGAGATGAGTTTGGATTGGTCTGCCATATATTTATTTTACCTTTATTTAACTAGGCAAGTCAGTTAAGAACAAATTCTTCTTTTCAATGACGGCCTAGGAACAGTGGGTTAACTGCCTGTTCAGGGGCAGAATGACAGATTTGTACCTTGTCAGCTCGGGGATTTGAACTTGCAACCTTCCGGTTACTAGTTGAACGCTCTAACCGCTAGGCTACCCTGCCATAAACCAGTGTTGTCCTGGAAGAAGTTGACCGAGTTTTTAAATCAGTGGTATGTCATTGTGAAGTGCTTTGAGAGACTAGTCAAGGATCATACCACCCCCACCTTACCTGACACCCTAGACCCACTTCAATTTGCTTACTGCCCCAATAGGTCCACAGACGATGCAATCGCCATCACACTGCACACTGCCCTATCCCATCGGGACAAGAGGAATACCTATGTAAGAATGCTGTTCATTGATTATAGCTCAGCATTTAACACCATAGTACCTTCCAAGCTCATCATTAAGCTCGAGGCTCTGGGTCTGAACCCCTCCCCATGAATTTGGGTATGGGACTTCCTGACAGGCTGCCCCCAGGTGGTGAAGGTAGGAAACAAAATCTCCACTTAGCTGATCCTCAACACTGTGGCCCCACAAGGGTATGTGCTGTCATGATGTTCCCCTGTTGGTGAGGTTTTTAACCCCCCATAAATACCTCTACCCCTTTTCTCTCTCTACTCTACAGAATGGACTCATGGAAAGCCCTTTGTTAACATAGAGAGAGTATGGTAACATGAAAAGGTTGGGAACGGAACAATATTTCGGTAGTCCAACCAGTTGAAAGTATCCCTTGGAACAACACGTTGAAAATAGAACACAGAAGGCTGTTGTATAAAACACCTGTCTCCGGATCACATCTTCAAACTAAGGGCAACCATGGCATCCGTGACAGAAATGGAGAAAGATCTGATTAATCTTATGGCATTGCACATGGTCAGTATGAACTAGAATGACTTGACACAACAGGCCAAGAAAGCTGTACAAACAAAACGGAAACGACACAGGACGTCTTATTTAATGAAAGGCGTTACAGTCTGCCATGAAGCATTCATCCATGTATACGGGTAAGAATCTAGCTACAATTTAAAATATTATACGTTTCTAATTCTGTCAGAAAGATGTTTTCATTCCAAGTTAAAGCTCACTGTTAGCTAGCGAGCTGGCATTAGATGGCTGGCTTGTTAGCTAACATTACGTGTATGATTTGTGTGTAGTAATGTTATCTCAGAATGCCATTTCACATTGCAAGTTATAGTCTAATGTAAGCTAGCTAACTAGCTAACATTGAACCTATTTGGTTAACTAGCTATGACTATTGGTTTGTATGGCTAGTACTCCATGAATTGGGATTATGGTTCATTGTTAAGCTAGCTAGCTAGCTACATGTCTAAACACATTATTTCTCTATTTTCCAGAGGTATGTGTAGTTGGGCTGTCTTCCTTCAGGAATTTACTGAACCCGCAAGCAAAGACATCCGAATGCATTACAGCTTTGATTTTCCTCAACAAGTAAGCAACATTTCCTTCTTTATACTTGGGATGTCAATTGATGTTGTGCAAGGTTGTGATGTCTTCCTTTTTTTCTTCTTTTTCCTGTTTTAGAGCTTAGATGCTCTGGAGCCTGGTGTTGTTGTCTCCAAGGAGGGTTCAGACTCAGTCAGGACCATGTTTCAGGTGCTACTCAATGCTGACATCCTTCCTCCCATAGGTGATCTGCCTGTACAAGCACCACCTGGACTGGACACAGCTAGACAAACTTATATTTTTGAGAAGATCAGGTAGTTTTGTGACAAAGAAGCTATGGACATCACATGCCCTGCACTAAAGTCAAGGGCAGGATAGAAACAGGTTCTCCGAATATAGATTCCTTTTTCATGCGTGGTTCGGACAGACCAGTTCATCATGTGGGCGAGTTAAGCTTTAAACGCACCCATCTTGTTTCGCTCTCAGAGCGCACATGACACTCTGGTCGATGATTTGGTTTCCATTTTTTGCAGACGTTTACTGACACCTGCCAAAGTCAACATGTGGTGTACACACGTCACGAAACATTAGCTAATGAACCAGACAGCTAACTTTAGCTAGTTCAACAACAATGAACAAAGTGCCAACACTATCTAACATTAGGCTCTAACTAGAAAAGCAAACAGCTCTGGGAAACAAATAATAACGTCTGCTAGGGAGCCAGCCAGCTAACGTTACCTAGCTCGCTAACAATACACTTTAAGACATATAGCCAACTAGCAAGGTAAACAATTAACATGTAATATCTGAAAATGTAGCTAGCTAACGCGAGACTATCTTACCAGTATACATCAACATGAATCATGGACGCGTTTCACTGTCAGGAATGCCATACCACGGTTGCCCTTAGTTTGAAGATGTAATCCGGAGACAGGTGGTTTCTCCATCTTTTTAGCTAACATACTCTAATTCTACTGATTTCAAAACTTGATCCTACAGAAAATGGAGAGCAACACTTATGCAGCTCCACTACACAAAAAAAAGCTGCGTTCCACAGGATTACCAACACAGACTGACGAGCTGAAATAGACAGACGCCTTTAATATGGTAGACTAATCCGTACTCCTCTCCCAGCATGTCGAGCCCACTCATTATCTCAGCCAATCATGGCTAGTGGGAAGGTTGCTAACTTGTTCTTTGGCTTAACCAACAAGGCTGGAAATTTAACCATTGTATTTGTATTTACAGATGGCATATATGTTTTTTATTAACTTTTTATGGCTGCAGGGGCAGTATTGAGTAGCTTGGATGAAAATGTGCCCATTGTAAACGGCCAGCTCCTCAGTCTCAGTTGCTAATATATGCATATTATTATTAGTATTGGATAGAAAACACTCTAAAGATTCCAAAACTGTCAAAATATTGTCTGTGAGGATAACAGAACATATTGCAGGCGAAACCCTGAGGAAAATCCAAACAGGAAGTGGCCTCTATTTTGAAAACTGCATGTTCCATAGCCTCCCTTGGCTGGATTTAAAGGGATATGAACCAGATTCCTTTTCCTATCGCTTCCTCAAGGTGTCAACAGTCTTCAGACATAGTTTCAGGCTTTTATTTTGAAAAAATGAGCCAGAACGATAACATCGCGTCAAGTGGTCACATGAGTTTTGCTCGTGCAACAGACTTTGGATAGGTATTGCTTTTCCCTCTCCTACTGTGAAATACATTTGCGGTTGATATCTTATCAATTATATATTTTAAAAACAACCTGAGGATTGATTATAAAAAACGTTTGACATGTTTCTGTGGACATTATGGAAACTATTTGGAATTTTCGTCTGTGTTGTCGTGACCGCTCTTTCCTGTGGATTTCTGAAAATAACGCGGCAATCAAACGGAGGTATTTTGGATATAAAAATAATCTTTATAGAACAAAAGGAACATTTGTTGTGTAACTGGGAGTCTCGTGAGTGAAAACATCCGAAGATCATCAAAGGTAAATGATTAATTTGATTGCTTTTCTGATTTTCGTGACCAAGCTACCTGATCCTAAGTGTACTTAATTTTTTATCGTGCGATCGATAAATTTACACAAACTGCTTTCGCTGTAAAGCATAATTTCAAAATCTGACACGACAGGTGGATTAACAAAAGGCGAAGCTGTGTTTTCCTCTATTGCGCTTGTGATTTCATGAATATAAATATTTATAGTAATACTTATTGAATGTAGCGCTATGCTATTCAGCGATTGTTGATGACACTTATCCCGTTAGTGGGATTGCAGCCATAACAAGTTAAATTTGCTTTTCTAGATACTTTACTTAGGACAGCATATCAGCCATACCAGTGATTGTCCGGGAGCTGACATTATCGTCTCTACCTCATGTTGATATTCAGAGTTCGAACCACTTTGGACGTGAGCTTCAGCTCCACGTCTCTCGGGTCTCATATGTTAATTGTTATTTATACCGTTCGTTCAAAAGGGCAGTTCGCCAGGCTGACACGCTCTCTGACCTCACTCAAGGGGGCGGTGACTACTTACTTTTATAAAGTTATTGAAACAATTTCCTCTTATAGTTTCTAAAATCACATCCCTCTCTTAACAAAAACACTTTCATAATGTTTCATATTTATGCACAACACATCGGATGGACACTTCACACATATATTGAGTATTCTTTTTAAGTTACAGTATTTCCTTTATACATCTTTTTATGACATGTTCTTTTATGTCGCCTCTGACCATTCCCCACGTTCTATGTTAGAAATATTGATCTCAGCTGGAAAATGTCTGTTTAGTCAAAGGCACATTCATGTGGTGAACATTGGAGAAGGAGAGAGCTGAAGGTGCTAGCAGTGCCACTAGTGATCCTGGCTCGAGTCCAGGCTCTGTCGCAGCTGGCCACGACTGGGAGACCAATGGGATGGTGCACAATTGACCCAGCGTCGTCCTGGTTAGGGGAGGGATTGGCTGGCGGTGATGTTCTTGTCCCATCACGCTCCAGTGACTCCTGTGGCGGGTTGGGCGTAATGCAACTACCAGCTGGATGCAACGAAATTGGGGAGAAAAAGGGTTAATCAAATATACAAAGTGAATTTGAAAGTATGACCATCCTGTTACTCTCATCAAACCATCATCAACTACACTGCTCTTGTCACCCCACTGGGGATCATTGACAAGGCTGATTAGTTGTCTTCAGAGGATCACTCTTCCAGAATGGGTGAAAGTAAAACACTTTTCTGTTAGTTCTGCTTAAGGCTACAGGACAAGACGAAGCCAAGGACAAGTAAAAAGAATGACATTGTGAACTCTGGTGGACAATCAGAGCCTTACACTTAATTCGGGAGAAGGCCCAATGGAAACCTTTTCACGGTGGCCTGAGTCCAACAGAGATACACGATGAAGGAAGACATTCAACACATAAATAAATACACATTTGAATGGTAATATCTCTTCCATTCCTGTTTCAGTGAGTAGGCCAAAGTAAGCTGAACGAAGCCTATGATAGTATGCTTGTTGTTATTCATTCAGATCTTGTTTGACATTGTTAGCCAATGAGCTGTCGTGTTTGCGAGTCACCACTGAATTCTATTTTCAAAGCCGTGGCAAGTTTTGCATAACATGTTGCTGTTGTATATGGATGAACCTTGTCAGGTGTCTATTCAACGTTTGCTTTAACAGGTAAAGCCTCTCAGTATCTGTAGCATTCGGGTAGCCATCCAAGGAGTACTCTGTGTCTGCTAAAAATGTCTCAATGTCGTTTGGCTTCCCTGGAACGGGGTCAAAGGTGCAGAATTTTTTTAACGATTTTGTCAAGGCGTTCCATGTCAAATGCGCGGAGAGGGTTGGCTTCATCCTGTGGGGAATTTTGGTCCGAAAGGCCAAGAGGAGAAGCCAAGGATTGGCTTTGATGGTGAGGAGGCGCAATATTACTCTGTGCCTAATGGCCAAGAGGAAAAGACTGAGGGATACCTGAGAGAGGAAAAGTCTGAAACCTTCTGTCGTCTTCACTCCTTTGTGTACCGAGTTCTGATTGCGAGCTTGGGTGCTTTGTTGGGTGGTCACACTGTAGTGCGTGACTGTTCTGGAGTTTCTCCAGGTGGTACCTAAGGGTGGTATTTTGCTGCATATCAGAGTCCACTTGGGCATTTAGAGCACTTAATTTAGAAACGTGACTGTCGCACTTTCTCCGTTCGGCCTCATACTTATCTGTCATGGTTTGCAGGTAGAGGTCTTGAATGTGGAGTGGGAAATTCAGTGCTGAGATTTCCTCCTCTTGTTAGAGATAATTTAGTTCATCATCCTCACCTGGTTTCTCTCATCATTCATTTGGTCAGTGACCTCATTGAGTTCTGCTGTTTTGTCATCAAACTTGGTCTCTGTGTTCATTACAGTTTTTCTCAATTGCTAAAACACAATTTCTGAAACCTTGCTCCATTTCCCGAAAACACTAAACACAAAACCTCATCTTCAAGCACTATTTACATAACCTCTGACTCCTCTTGCAAAATGAAACATTCGCCTCAAAACAGTTTTACCTGTGTTCAAAATTAAACACTGCTCTCAAATCATAAACAAAGTGATCCAAATGATATACACTCTCAAGCAGTCAGTAAACAATACACTGAAAAATAGAAAACACATTGTTCAAAACATACAATTCTCAGGGAGAAGTATATTTTTCATCTAAAAAAAATTTCATATTTTTCCATCATTGTCTTTTGATGAACGAAAACATGTTCTATCATAGTAGCTCAAAATTGATCAGAAATTACTACTCTGCTTTGCTCTTTGCAATTTTGTATTCTGTTCTTCCTCCTCCTTGTACCCCTATTTTCACAGTACTGTACCCTGCATCTCACAAACCTGTCTTTTGTCTCTGTGATACTGTAATTATTGTTCTTTGTTGATGTGAACCTGCAACCAGTCAAAATCTATTGAGCAGTCAGTCCTGTTAATTTATGGAAAGCACAATGTTCAGGGCCATACAATTTGTCCATTGTAAAGTATACAGCATACAATGCACTGTACTACAGTATCCATTCTCAGACTTTCTCCTTCCCACCTCCAACAACCTGTTTGCTCTCTGAACTGGCTTATATTGGTTGTATCGCATCATTTGAAACAGGTTACAGTTTTTTCCAACTGCTTACACACAAAATTGTTTCATGTCACACGATTTTTGAAACCTCTCACTCAAAGTGCAAAACTACACACCAAATATCCAAAACCATAAGCTATTTCTCAGCCTTTGACTCAGTTATCAATTGCATAAAAAACTTTTTTCAAAACACTACACACAATTCTCTACCTAAAACACAAAAATCTAACAGGAAGTGACTTGCTTTCCTTTTCCAAACACAACCAATCAAAATGCTACAATTATTCACCAGGTCACACACACACACCCCTCACATGTGCAAACACTAATAGCTTAACCGATCACTTACCAATCACTGCTTTACTGTAGTATAGGCCTATAAATAGGTCAAAGGTCAGATTACCTGTTTTGAACAATGGATGCCAACAATGGACAGAGAGCAAGAGGAGTAGGAGGGAGAGGAAGAGGAACAAGAGGACGGGGGCAAAGAAGAGAAGGAAGGAGAGCCATCTATGATGAGATTAGGGCAACACTTGTTGATCATGTGATCAACCACGGTTTGACCATGAGAGAGGCTGGACTGAGAGTCCAGCTCAACTTGAGTCGATTTACAGTGGCGTCCATAATTCGAACCTTCAGAAATGAGAACAGGTATGCAACTATAGCCATCCATTTACTGCACTGCAGTGAATGAATGAGGTTGGTTATCATGCTGTACTACATTATTTTGTACATTGTTTACATTTCCTATGCTGAACACATACTGTGTTTGAATTCTGTACAGAGTGGAAAGGCAAAGACATATTGGAGGACGAGAACGCTTGTTTACGTATGTACAAGAAACTGTAATTATAAATATGGTTTTGGCCAACAATGCAATTAGGATTCGTGAGATAAGAGAGCATATCTTGAATAATGACACCATATTTAACAACATCAATGCTGTAAGCCTGTCGACCATACAACGCATCCCCCAACGGCACCGAGTGACGATGAAACAACTTTACAAGGTGCCATTTGAGAAAAACTCTGACAGAGTCAAGAAATGCGACATGATTTTGTAAAGGTATGTATGCAACACTACTTCCAGTACTTCAGACATACCATATTTACTCATCTGTATATCCTTTTGTCTGTTACAGAGAGTATTGGAGCTGGGTGCCCATGTAATTTGCCATTCATTTATTTATGTGGATGAGGTTGGCTTCAACCTCACCAAAACCAGGTGCCGGGGAAGAAATGTAATAGGACAGAGGGCAATTACCAATGTCCCTGGACAGCGTGTGGATAATATAACTGTGTGCTGCCATCACTCAAAACGGGGTTCTCCATCACAATGCCACACTGGGTCCGTACAACACTGGCCATATGCTCACTTCTCTGGATGCAATTTACACAATGCTTGTCCCTGATCCAGATCAGGAGCCTGCTAGATTTGTCGTTTTTATGGGACAATGTTAGTTTTCACCGGGCTGTTCTGGTCCAAAACTGGTTTGCCACCCATCCACAATTTGTAGTTTTGTACCTACCCCCATATTGACCTTTTCTAAATCCCATAGAGGAATTCTTCTCAGCCTGGCGCTGGAAAGTGTATGATCGTCAACCCTATGCCCGCATGCCGCTTCTCCAGGCAATGGAGGACGCATGTGGGGACATAGAGTTTGCCTCTGTCCACGGTTGGATACGCCATGCTAGGAGATACTTCCCTCGATGTTGGGCAAGAGAAAACGTATCTTGTATTGTATTGTGGCCAGACCCAGGCCGGAGAAGAGATGAAGCGTAACTTAGCACTGGTGACTGCCCCCCACCAATTCCTGCACTACCCCCGGGACCCCACAAACACAATTGTGTTCTTTACTGTATTCTAAAGAATATACTTTTGGTTTACATATGTTTATGGTTTTGTTGTATGCTACTGTATACAACAGTAATGTTTGGCCTAATAAATATTTTCTGTTTCTACATTGCATTGGTGTTTACAGTGTACTTGTTACCCCTCTCAGCAGATTACTTTCACTGTAGAACATTGTACTGAAATGTAGATATAAGCCTATGAAATACCAAAGAACTTTAGATTTAGAACAACAGTGTTTACATGGTATATCCAAAAATGTACTATTATGAAAGCAGTGTTTGCCATTTGATGCAAATGCTTCATTCTGACATGTGTTTATGGCATTTTGAATGCAGTGTCACATTTTGAAGGAGATGTGAGGCATTTTGCATTTTGTGTGTGCAGTTTTGTGTGTAGAGTTTTGAAGAAAAGGAGACAGTTTTGAAAACGGGGGGAAATCACCAGTGCTAAGCTAAGCTTCATCTCTTCTCCGGCCTGAGTCTGGCCACAATACTTCGTCCACATCACAGGATACGTTTTCTCTTGCCAAACATCGAGGGAAGTATCTCCTAGCATGGCGTATCCAACCTTGGACAGAGGCAACCTCTATGTCCCCACATAGACCATATTTATAATTGCAGTCTCTTGTACATCTGTAAACAAGCATCCTCATCCTCCATGATGTCTTTGCCTTTCCACTCTGTACATAGTTCAAACACAGTATGTGTTCAGCATATGAACTGTAAACAATGTACAAAAAAATGTAGTACAGCATGACAACCAACCTCATTCATTCAATGCAGTGCAGTAAATGGATGGCTTAGAGTTACAAATGTTTATGCAATACTATGCAGTCGTACGTATTTTACAGTACATTACTGTAATGCTAAAATAGTCATTAAATAGTTGCATACCTGTTCTCATTTCTGAAGGTTCGAATTATGGACGCCACTGTAAATCGACTCAAGTTGGACTCTCAGTCCAGCCTCTCTCATGGTCAAACCGTGGTTTATCACATGATCAACATGTTTTGCCCTAATCTCATTAGAGATGGCTCTCCTTCCTTCTCTTCTTTGCCCTTGTCCTCTTCCTCTCCCTCCTACTCCTCTTGCTCTCTGTCCATTGTTGGCATCCATTGTTCAAAACAGGTAATCTGACCTTTGACCTATTTATAGGCCTATACTACAGTAAAGCAGTGATTGGTTAGTGATCAGTTAAGCTATTAGTATTTGCACATGTGAGGAGTGTGTGTGTGTGACCTGGTGAATAAGTGTAGCATTTTGATTGGTTGTGTTTGGAAAAGGAAAGCAAGTCACTTCCTGTTCGATTTTTGTGTTTTAGGTAGATAATTGTGTGTAGTGTTTTGAAAAAAGTGTTTTATGCAATTGACAACTGAGTCAAACGCTGAGAAATAGCTTATGGTTTTGGATATTTGGTGTGTAGTTTTGCACTTTGAGTGAGAGGTTTCAAAAATCGTGTGACATGATAAGATTTTGAGTGTAAGCAGTTGGAAAGAACTGTAAATCGAATGAGACAATGATATCCAATCAGTTGAGATTCGTTGGATATTATAAAGTGTAACCAGTTGTTACAAATGTGAACAGACATTTGCACTCACATCGGATAATTTTACTCACGTCTAAGTTACTCACGCTCCTGAAGTGTGATAGACATAGAGATAATACGCTTCGGCCAAACTAATATATATTTTCTCAAATTTCCTTAATCGGCTGGCCCAAATGTCCTAGCTCTGGAAACATAATAATTCACCCTCTACACTGACCCTTTGTCAGGTATACAACACCGGAGTCAATCTATCCCTGCTATCCAGTTTGAAAGGAAACACACACACACTCTGAACGATAATCCTGCCTATGGCTCTATTGTTGTATAACATAATTTGCTACCCAATTAATATAGACCAAATTCAAAGGCCTGATTTTGTTCCTTGATTCTTTGCACAGTGCTCCAATATGTCGTGACTTTACTTTCATTAATCTGAAGACTGTTATTTATCTAATCAACTAACTATGTTTAATTGTTACCCAATTAAATGTATCATGAAACAATTAAATCAAATCAAATCAAATTTTATTTGTCACATACACATGGTTAGCAGATGTTAATGCGAGTGTAGCGAAATGCTTGTGCTTCTAGTTCCGACAATGCAGTAATAACCAACAAGTAATCTAACTAACAATTCCAAAACTACTGTCTTATACACAAGTGTAGGGGGATAAAGAATATGTACATAAGGATATATGAATGAGTGATGGTACAGAGCGGCATAGGCAAGATACAGTAGATGGTATCGAGTACAGTATAAGTCATGAGGACTTGGGGCACCACGAGAACGGTTCTTTAAAGAGTTACCACCTCCCAAATTAAACTCTGAAGGTCTTTACCTATTTCAACCATAAACAGTCAACTTATTAATCATAACCTCGTATCATATCATCATTCTGAAAAGTCATAACCGCCTGCATATGCAAAAACCTGAGCTTTACTTATGATTTAGTACTACACATATTGGTTTAATTATTTATTTACTAGCTAACTAAATGTTAACACAGGATAAGCATACACTTAATACAATGAAAACAGGTCACAAGTGGACTGACACAATATGGCGGCTTGTTAAAAAAGAGAGTGAGAGGGCAAGAGAGAGAGAGAGGGACAGAGACAATACTTTGGTCCATTTAGAAACTACTCCCACAGTAATCATATACTTTGCACAAGTACCGCTGCCCGTTTGGAGTAAGAAATCGTGAATGTATTTCGGTGTAAATGTCTTGGTTCTTTGTGTATTTCTATCGTAACCAGGCCTTCTTGAAAAGGGTGTTGGGCCTTTCCGCAGCATTCTTGTAAGGCTCTGATTGTACAAAAGGGGTCCCCACCCGTCTTCTACTGTTGTTCTCCTCTGCCCTCGTCCGATATCCGGTGTAGTCGTGTAGTCCTGAACAGAACTACAATGTTTATTCTACTTCCATTCGCTCTGGAAGATGCTTATTTGAAGATAGGCTAGCCAGCCATGTCAATGGTTCCCATTGGAGTGATGTGAGTAGTAGAATATGTTGGTTTAAATAGCGTTTTAGAAAGTATCTAGAAAAGCTAATTTAAGTGGGACCATTCTACAATGGTCCCACTTAAAAGAGCTTTTCTAGATACTTTACTTAGGACAGCAAATAAGCCGTACCAGTAATTATCCGGGAGGTGACATTTCCGTCTCTACCTCATGTTGAGATTCAGAGTTTGATCCACTTTGGACGTGAGCTTCAGCTCCACATCTCTTTGGTCTCATATGTTAATTCTTAACCCATAATTGTATACCGTTTCGTTCAAAAGGGCGTTTCGTCAGGCTCAAGGGGGCGGTGACTACTTACTTGTAAAAGGTTATATAAACAATTTCCTCTTATAGTTTCTAAAATCACATCCCTCTCTTAACAAAAACACATTCCTAATTTTTCACATTTCATGCATCGGATATTTCAATGCATCGGATGGACACTTCACACATATATTGTGTATACTTTTGAAGTTACTGTATTTCCTTTATAACATTTTTAATGATATCACAAAACCAAAACCAAACCGACTTAAGTGTTCTTTTAGGTCGCCTGACCATTCCCCACGTTCCATGTTAGAAATATTGTTCTATTATTCGCTTTAGAACGTGTTAGAGTTTCGGCGGGAAAATGTCTGTGTAGACAAAGGCACATTCCCGTGGTGAAAATTGGAGAGGGAGAGAGCTGAATGTTCTGTCCTTGATTTACAACAGGGTGTGAGCTGTCAACCCCTACTAGGTTCCTTCTCCTCCCTCTGGTTGAAGTTATTTATTGCAAAGCTTGATCTGACCTATTTGGATCCTTACAGGAAAATCATGACAGTGACTTTGCCACATTGAAAGGTAAACAAACAAACAGGAAAATATAGTCTACAAGCGGATTCAACACCATGGACAGCGATCAGAATTCCGTCGATTTGACAGTTAGGTCAGACAGAGAACAGTGAAAGAAGCATTTTAAAAAATATATAATAATTTAGCCCTTTTTCTCCCCAATTTCATGATATCCAATTGGTAGTTACAGTCCTGTCCCATCGCTGCAATGTCCATACGGACTTGGGAGAGGCGAAGGTCGAGAGCCATGCGTCCACCGAAACACAACCCACCAAGCCTCACTGCTTCTTGACACACTGCTCGCTTAACCCGGAAGCGTGTCAGAGGAAACGCCGTACAGCTGGAGATCGAAGTCAACGGGCATGCGCAAGAAGTGTCAACGGGTCGCCACAAGGTGTCGCTAGAGCGTGATGGGACAAGGACATCCCGGCCAAACCCTCCCCTAACCTGGACGATGCTGGGCCAATTGTGCACCGCCTCATGGGTCTCCCGGTGGTGGCCAGCTGCAACACAGCCCGGGATCGAACCTTGATCTGTACAAGCGCCTGCACTGCGATGCAGTGCTTTAGAACGTTGCGCCACTCTGGAGGACATGAAAGATGCATTTTTTGACAAAATGGTAAAGAAACAACAATAAGCAGTGTTTTTTACTTGATGTTCCTAAATGGGCTTCTTACAGTCACTGACACCTTCCATTCAATGGGCATTGCACATAATGAGTCCAAACGTTTCACAGAAGGTGGACAAAAATAATGTCCAATGTAAATATAAAAAAAGTGGAATGTCTGACTGTTTTGCTATTTTTATGACATTGGTGATGTACATAAGGTTACTGCGTGCTCCACAGCTTGCAAAATCAATGCAATAAACAATTGTGATACCCCTAAGACCAGCTTTTGGTCGGTCTTAATTATCCCTAGTTGTGCTCACCGAAATAGGCATATTGGCGCATATATTTAAGGACACAACTAAAATATTTCCACCTCTCCCACCTCAACACAAACCAGCTTATGTTAGACAGGTAAATTGCCTAAGCTGTGGTAAGTTTTTGACACTTGCACCTCATTACCGCCAGCCGGAAATAGAGTACAAGCCCTCTGGGCAAAGACGTCAATTCATCTTCTATTTCACGTTGGTTCAATGTCATTTCATTGAAATGACATGGAAACAACATTGATTCAACCAGTGTATGCCCATTGGCAGGTGTCTTTGCAGCAACAACCGATGGTGAAGTACAGTAAATTCGGAAAGTATTCAGACCCCTTGACTTTTTCCAAATTTTGTTACGTTACAGCCTTATTCTAAATTGTGTGACACTACAAGCTTGGCACAGCTGAATTTGGGGAGTTTCTCCCAAGTCCGGGCTCTGGCTGGGCCACTCAAGGACATTTAGATGAGATGAGAGTCTTTACGTTAATTTTGTCAAATGCCATACGGGCTGTCATGTGCCTTTTACTGAGGAGTGGCATCCGTCTGGCCACTCTACAATAAAGGCCTGATTGGTGGTGTGCTGCAGAGATGGTTGTCCTTCTGGAAGGTTCTCCCATCTCCACAGAGGAACTCTGGAGCTCTGTCAAAGTGACCATTGGGTTCTTGGTCACCTCCCTGACCAAGGCCCTTTTCCCCCGATTGTTCAGTTTGGTCAGACGGCCAGCTCTAGGAAGAGTCTTGGTGGTTAGAAACTTCTTCCATTTAAGAATGATCGAGGCCACTGTGTTCTTGGGGACCTTCAATGCTGCAGACATTTATTGGTACCCTTACCCAGATCTGTGCCTCGACACAATCCTGTATTGGAGCTCTACAGACAAATTCCTTCAACCTCATGGCTTGGTTTTTGGTCTGACATGCACTGTCAACAGTGGGACATTATATAAACAGGTGTGTGACTTTTCAAAACATATCCAATCAATTGAATTTACCATTGGTGAACTCCAATTAAAACATCTCAAGGATGATCAATGGAAACAGGATGGACCAACGTCCAGGATAAAACAGGATACAAATCAAAGTCGAGTCTCATAGCAAAGAGTCTGAATACTATAAATAATGTATTTCTGTTTTTATTTGTAATAAATTTGCAAGAATTTATATAAACCTGTTTTTCTCTTTATCATTATGGGGTATTGTGTGTAGATTGATAAGGACATGTTTTTATTTCATTAATATCAGAATAAGTCTGTAACGTCACAAAATGTGGAAAAAAGTGAAGTGGTGAAAACTTTCCAAATTCATTGTATGTGTTGTTTAACTGCTGTTGAACCCCCACTGTGCTTTACCTTGACGCAGCAGAGATATACAAGCTAAAGGATCAAAGTGGAATGCCTCGACAGAAACAAATCAAAACTGAGAGAAAGAAACAGAGAAACAGAGAAAAATGTTGTATGTGCTTGCCAAAATGAAATTCCCTCCACACTCTTCGAAAAAAAGGGTTCCAAAAGGGTTCTTTGTGGAGGGAGAGGGTTCTTCCAAAAAAAAAAACGTTTTGATCAGAGAAACCCTTTTTGGAAAACAAGTTAATAAGGCAAAGGGTTATATCTACAAACTTTAACATCCTAAGAACCATTTTCGGGGAGAAAGGCTTATTTGATGATTCTTAGGAGGACAAGAAGGATTCTTTGGAAGGCATATTTCTTAGCATGCTCTATTGCAGGGAGATTTTCGGAGATGTTTGTTTTACTGTAATAAAGTATCTGTGTTTTTTCATGTACAGTGATTGGTTGATAAATGTTATGCTACACAAGAAATATAAAAAACATACAGTTTTCTAAACTAATCCAATCTGTTAGTAATTGGATTTACTGCACCCATACGGAGACGGTTGTTCCTGTATTGATAATTGAGGTGGTCTCAGTATTCAATCTTCCCTACATGGCAGTCATTCTGAATACAGGTTGCGGGTGATTAACAATTCCACTTGTTGGATATGCTAACACTGGCTGGATTCTAAAAGGAATTACACATCACTTTGCAAGCCAGCATAATGTGACTTGCAGACCTGATGTGGCCTGTAAACCAGGAGATTCCTAACACCCTATGTGTTAGGGTATAACTAGGCCCTCAAAGAAAGGCCTGATAATATACAGTATGTATTGTCATACATAATTATATTTTAAAGGCTAATAAGGCTTTTGGAACCATTCATAGAGGGTTCTAAGAAGAACTTTCCAAAGATAAAAGGGTTCTCTGTAGAGGCCTTCACAGAGGGTTCTAAGAAGAACCCTCCAAAGATAAAAGGGTTATCTGTAGAACCTTTCAAAGAGGGGGCTAGGCAGAACCCTTCACAGCAGGTTCTAGGTAGAACCATAAACAGGGTGTTCTTTGAAGAACCCTACATAGACTGTTCTGGTTAGAACCCTGTGCAAAGGGTTCTACCCAGCACTAAAAAGGGTTCCAAATAATCCTGTATGGTTCTACTTAGAATCTTTTATTATTAGAGTAGTCTAAATGGTCTCCAAAAACATTAAAAGGACAGTATGTGGTAATGTGGTAGTGTGTGTGTGCGTGTTTGTGTGTTCTATGTATAAAAGAAGATGCTTGAACAAATGTGCTTGCCAAAAATATATATCCCCAGCCCATGAATTATGCCTTTGAATCTCACTATTTTGAAGGCCACCGAACCTCTCCATATTCACGAAGACCTGAATTATATATGAAAAAAGTTAAGCAAAGGAAACTGACAAGGTGTCGTTTGGGAAATAAATCTTTGTTGGGCTTCACACCCACACACACACACACACACACACACACACACACACACACACACACACACACACACACACACACACACACACACACACACACACACACACACACACACACACACACACAAACAGACAAACAAACACACACAGAAACAGAGACGCACACACAAACACACACAGACGCACACAGTGTGTGTGTTTGTGAGTTTCTATGTGTGTTTGTGTACTAGGGTTGAATGGCGGGAAACCAGTTATGAAGATTTACCAGGATTTACCACCCAAAACCACTCCCTTTTTACCGGGAAAAATAACTGAGAGAAACCAGTAAATTATAATAAATTCTTTATATGAACAGCATGGCGTTAAATGGAACTGTTAAATTATATGTGATGTCTAAATCTGGCTTCTCTACAGCCAACGTTCAGGGTTGGGAAAGACTGCTCATATAAGTATGGAGAGCAGTTCACAACAAAATGTAGACCATTGTATCTTTTTTTCTTATGACAGGTAGACCTACATTTGCTGCAGCATAGTCTATGCTACAGTAATATAAAGACAGAATGCAAGTAATTTACCCATCTCCATCTGGCTTTTTGGGGTCACCTGCTTTTTTATTGTAAAGATTTCCTTTTTTAAATTGCACCTGCAGAGTTTTAAAACAGCCTATCACTCTAATATTTGTTTTAATCAGTGCACAGGTGAGCACTCTCTCGCAGTCTCTCTCTCCATCAATTGCATCCAAAATAAATACTCCTGTTCTTGATTGATATACTGTACAGCCATATATCTAGATGTCCTAGCCTACCTCTCTCAGGTAACACAGTCAATGCAGTATTAGCCTTATATTTATCGATTTGGGTTATGAGTAATAAGCTTCTAACTTATAGCCTCCTTCTCTTGCACAATACCCATGCACCTGTGCACCGCTGGCCTCTCTCCCTGAAAAATGCTCCTTAGCTCTTGGAATCCCGTGCAGGGAAAACATATTTTCTAAGCATTTCTTATACCAATAGACTTTTCGAAGTGGGAAGCAAGTTCTTGTTTGCTGAATGTTAAATACAGCTGCCAATAGAACTCACGGGTAGTTTGAAAGAAGATTGAACGCGCAGCAGTGGTAGGCTCCAGCAGTTATTTATTCAGACCCATAATCATTCAATGTTCGGGGGAAAAGGGCCTTGGTCAGGGAGGTGACCAAGAACCCAATGATCACTTTGACAGAGCTCCAGAGTTCCTGGGCACCTTTTCATCCAAGCTCCTCAATACTGCCCCCCAGTCCCAAAAAGGTTTTAACAAACTATAGTTTTGGCAAGTCGGTTAGGACATCTACTTTGTGCATGACACAAGTCATTTTTCCAACAAAAGTTTACAGACATATTATTTCACTTATAATTCACTGAATCACAATTCCAGTGGGTCAGAAGTTTACATACACTAAGTTGACTGTGCCTTTAAACAGCTTGGAAAATTCCCCAAAATTATGTCCTGGCTTTAAAGCTTCTGATAGGCTAATTGAAATAATTTGAGTCAATTGGAGTTGTACCTGTGGATGTACGTATTTCAAGATATATCTTCAAACTCAGTGCCTCTTTGCTTGACATCATGGGAAAATCAAAAGAAATCAGCCAAGACCTCAGAAAATAAATTGTAGACCTCCACATGTCTGATTCATCCTTGGAAGCAATTTCCAAATGCCTGAAGTTACCAAGTTCACCTGTACAAACAATAGGACCCTAGTATAAACACCATGGGACCACGCAGCCGTCAAACAGCACAGGAAGGAGACGCGTTCTGTCACCTAGAGATGAACGTACTTTGGTGCAAAAAGTGCAAATCAATCCCAGAACAACAGCAAAGGACCTTGTGAAGATACTGGAGGAAACAGATACAAAAGTATCTATATCCACAGTAAAATAAGTCCTATATCGACATAACCTGAAAGGCCGCTCAGCAATGAAGAAGGCACTGCTCCAAAACCGCCGTAAAAAAGCCAGACTATGGTTTGCAACTGCACATGGGGATAAAGATTGTACTTTTTGGAGAAATGTCCTCTGGTCTGATGAAACAAAAATAGAACTGTTTGGCCATAATGACCACCGTTATGTTTGGAGGAAAAAGGGGGTGGCTTGCAAGCCGAAGAACACCATCCCAACCGTGAAGCACGGGGGTAGCAGCATCATATTGTGGGGTTGCTTTGCTGCAGGAGGGACTGGTGCACTTCACAAAATAGATAACATCATGAGGATGGAAAATTATGTGGATATATTGAAGCAACATCTCAAAACATCAGTCAGGAGGTTAAAGCTTGGACACAAATTGGTCTTCCAAATGGACAATGACCCCAAGCATACTTCCAAAGTTGTGGCAAAATGGTTTAAGGACAACAAAGTCAAGGTATTGGAGTGGCCATCACAAAGCCCTGACCTCAATCCTATGGAACATTTGTGGGCAGAACTGAAAAAGCATGTGCAAGCAAGGAGGCATACAAACCTGACTCAGTTACACCAGCTCTGTCAGGAGGAATGGACCAAAATTCACCCAACGTTTTGTGGGAAGCTTGTGGAAGGCTACCCAAAACATTTGACCCAAGTTAAATAATTTAAAGGCAATGCAACCAAATACTAATTGAGTGTATGTAAACTTCTGACCCACTGGGAATGTGATGAAAGATATTTAAGCTGAAATAAATCATTCTCTCTACTATTATTCTGACATTTCACATTATTTAAAAAAAGTTGTGATCCTAACTGACCTAAAACAGGGAATTTTTACTAGGATTAAATGTCAGGAATTGTGAAAAACTGAGTTGAAATGTATTTGGCTAAGGTGTATGTTAACTTCCGACTTCAACTGTATATTATATTTTTATGGCTGCAGGGGCAGTATTGAGTAGCTTGGATGAAAAGGTGCCCATTGTAAATGGCCAGCTCCTCAGTCTCAGTTGCTAATATATGCATAGTATTATTCGTATTGGATAGTAAACACTCAGAAGTTTCTAAAACTGTTTGAATTATGTATGTGAGTATAACAGAACTCATATTGCAGGCCAAAACCTGAGAAATTCCACTTCCTGTTTGTATTTCTTCTGGGGGTGGCAGATTTTCAACCAAGCTCTCATTGAAATTACAGCGAGATATGGATGAGTTTTCACTTCCTACGCCTTCCACTAGATGTCAACAGTCAATAGAACTTTGTCTGATGACTCTAATGTGAAGGGGGGGCAAAGGAGACAGGAAATAGTCACCAATGTCACGAGTTCACCATGTTTTCACTATGCACGTTCACAGGGGAAGGACCTGCGTTCCACCGGTCATCTGAAGTCATTCTAATTCTCCGGTTGGAACGTTATTCAAGATATATGTAAACAACATTCTAAAGATTGATTCAGTACATCGTTTGACATGTTTCTACTGACTGTTACGGAACTTTTCGACATTTCGTCACGTTATAGTGGATGCGCTTTGTGACTTTGGAATTGTTTACCAAATGCGCTATCCAAAGTAGCTAATTGGACATAAATAACGGACATTTTCGAACAAATCAAGTATTTATTGTGGACCTGGGATTCCTAGGACTGCATTCTGATGAAGTTCATCAAAGGTAAGGAAACATTTATCGTGTATTTTCTGGTTTCTGTTGACTCCAACATGGCGGCTAATTTGGCTTCTGTTCTGAGCGCCATCTCAGATTATTGCATGTGTTGCTTTTTCCGTAAACTTTTTTGAAATCTGACACAGTGGTTGCATTAAGGAGAGGTATATCTATAATTCCATGGGTATAACTTGTATTATCATCTACATTAATGATGAGTATTTCTGTTGAAACGATGTGGCTATGCAAAATCAGTTGATGTTTTTGGAACTAGTGAATTTAATAAGTCAGATTTTTTTACATAAATATGAACTTTATTAAACAAAACATGCATGTATTGTGTAACATGAAGTCCCATGAGTGTCATCTGATGAAGATAATTGAAGGTTAGTGATTCATTTTATCTCTATGTCTGCTTTTTGTGAATGCTATATTTCGCTGGAAAATGGCTGTGCTTATTGCGGTTTGGTGGAGACCTAACATAATCGTTTGTAGTGCTTTTGCTGAAAAGCATATTTGACAACGAGAATAGCTTTAAAATGGTATGAGACACATGTATGTTTGAGGAATTTTAATTCTGAGATTTTTGATGTTTTGAAAATGGCGCCCTACACTTTAACTGGCTGTTGTCAAATCGCTCCCGTTAACGGGATTGCAGCCATAAGAAGTTATTCAAGGATGTCATTAGAAGGATGAAGATAAGGACAACGAAACATATTTCATTTAACTGCTGAAAGCAAGGAAGAAATGAAGCAACAATAGCGAGAGAAAGAGGAGGTATGCTAATAAAATTATATGAAATATTACGAAATGTATATGTGTCAGCCTACTAATTATACAAATAGGCCCTATTATATTTAAAAATTGGAATCTAATTTGCTAGCCTGTACTTGTAACTTTGTAGGACCCATGTGCTGCACCAGAATCCCATGTTCTCTTCCTGCTTTATCAATGTTTGAAAGATGTGGGTAATTCCTGTCCATATAATACAGTATAATGCAATAGAGGTACAGTAATACAGTTCACACTCAAAAAGATTAGCCCAGTTTAATTTATTTTGCCAAGAGAGCATACAGCTAGCTACATCCATGGGCTTTTATGCTTTTCATTCAACGCATAATGTTCATTAGTCTATATCATGTATGTATTGGATAATGGCACAATCATTTGGGCCTTTTGGGGCTTGGGCTCATTGAATGTCTTTAATGTAGTGCTCATAAAATGTATTTAATGTATGGCTCATTAGGTTCAGGTAGCATCTGGCTGATCAAAGACACAGGCTTATTGATATGTTTTGTAATGCTTTTGAATGAAACTTTCAGTTTTGGCGGGAAACACAGGGTTACCTGGGAGAAAAGCTATTTATTCTCAGCATGGAACATTTGTAAAATACTGGTGAAATATTAAACCCTAGTGTGTATGTATTTGTGTGTGTACGAGTGTTCACCCCTACTGTATGTCTGTGTGCACTCTGTTAAGTGGTTGAAATTCAGATCACAGATATGTAGCAGGTCACCTCTTCAGCATGCCTCTCAGTCATCCAGAGCCCTTGATTTAGCGGGAGTGATTAGTCCTCTTGTTGAGAGACATTAATCAGCCCCTCCTGCATGGTAGAGGACTTCTAATTAAACCAATAGATATTGCTATCTTGTTCATCACAGTGTCTTAGAGAGAGAGAGAGATGCAAGACAATAACTGAACAAAAACATCTGTTGTATTCCACTAACAACAGCTAAAGGGGAAAACAGCATTTCATAGGGGGAGAACAAGGCCCTCTAAAAGAAATATGGGTACACTATACAAGGTGTATGAGGGGTTATATTGGGTTGGTTCTCTTTCAAACACTCGTTTTGATATCTCACAGTGGGAGTCGCTCTGGTGATCACAATTGACAAAGAGACCAATCACACAACATCAAGTAGCAAATGAGGTGAGCCCCTCCATCCTCATAAGGAGCCACTTGGGCCCTTATATTCTCATTCTCTCCTCTCATCCTTGTAGAAGGGATCACGATGGCTCCTGAACCTCTCCTCAGCACGACTTCCTGATCTTCCTACTTAAGCCTGGAGAGCCAGCTGAGGCATCACTGGTTGCTTCGGCAGCGGCACTTAGATCCGACATCACCAGTAAAAAAAAAAAAACCTGTTGCTGCCCCTTGGTGAGGCTAAGAATCGGAAAGCAAGTTCAGGGAGTGAATTTAATAAATACCAGAACATTGAACAAAACAAGAAACACGAGTAGCTACAGACATGAAACACAGAAACAGAATCAATAATGCCTGAGGAAAGAATCAAGGGGAGTGACAGATACACAGGAGGTAATCAGGAAGGTGATGGAGTCCAGGTGAGTGTCAAGAGGCTTAGGTGCGTGTAATGATAGTGGCAGGTGTGCGTAGTAATGAAACAACTTGCAGGAGAGGGGGAACGGGAGTAAACATGACAGCTTTTCAAGTTACGAAGCAGTGCTATTTGCAGAGTTAGTTTTAGGTAAATGTTAAAATTTTTCAGACATTTGCGAATCTGTGATCAAAAACAAGCTAAATATGAGCAGTACCAAAACAAGCAATCGAATGAATATGTCTCTTCGCAGCAAAATCTGCAGAGCATAACATTCTATTGGTTGCAAAAATGTTGTAAAATAATTTAAATGTAAAAACTCTAAGCTTTAAATCAGGAATTGTTTTGTGTATCAGTTCTTGAACCATGTGCCATGGAATTGGCTATTTTGCAACCTGTATGGGGCAGCTGTCTATTTGTTGGTCCTTAAGTGAAACTGGTATACTTTTTTATTTATATATACAGTACCAGTCAAAAGTTTGGACACACCTACTCATTAAGGGGTTTTTCTTTGTTTTTTACTACTTTCTACATTGTAGAATAATAGTGAAGACATCAAAACTATGGCCATACAGGTTTCCGTATATTTTTGTGTGACACAACTCCACCAGTCCTATTTAGGATATCATTCACAAAGATTATACCATAATTTTTTTTTTTGAATTATTGTATCAATTACTATATTTGGGTTTAACATATTTGTTGTAATATTTGATCTGTCTTTTCTGGTGAATGAAACTGAAATTGCAACCAGCTTTCTCTGGCTTGTTTAAAAAATAACGATATTTTGGAGATTATTTCATTTTCAAATGACCGAAAGTGAGAGGTTGTAATCTGGATAAAGAGACGAGCCATAACAAGGGATCAGCCATTCTTTCTAATCTGCTAGAGAACCAGTTCAGATTTAAGTATGACTTTTGCATGACTGAATCCTTCAGTGAGAGGTTCAATGCTTTCATATTTAACTTCTTGGATATAGGGGGCGCTATTTTAATTTTTGGATGAAAAACGTTCCCGTTTTAAACAAGATATTTTGTCACGAAAAGATGCTCGACTATGCATATAATTGACAGCTTTGGAAAGAAAACACTCTGATGTTTCCAAAACTGCAAAGATATTGTCTGTGAGTGCCACAGAACTGATGTTACAGAAAAAAAACAGATAAAAATCCAATCAGGAAGTGCCGCATTGTTTGAAACCGCCTCATGGCAATGACTCCTTATATGGCTGTGGAGGAGCTAGGAGTCAGCTTACATTTTCCACGTTTTCCCCAAGGTGTCTGCAGCATTGTGACGTATTTGTAGGCATATCATTGGAAGATTGACCATAAGAGACTACATCTACCAGGTGGTCGCTTGGTGTCCTCCGTCGCAACTATTGCGTAATCTCCAGCTGCAGTATTTTTCCGTTTGCCTCTGATGAGAAACCAACTGCCACGAATTATTTATCATCGAATAGATATGTGAAAAACACCTTGAGGATTGATTCTAAACAACGTTTGCCATGTTTCTGTCGATATTATGGAGCTAATTTGGAAAAAAAGTTTGGCGTTGTAGTGACTGAATTTTCGTTTTTTTTCTTAGCCAAACGTGATGAACAAAACGGAGCTATTTCTCCTACAACAAATAATCTTTTTGGAAAAAATGAACATTTGCTATCTAACTGAGTCTCGTCATTGAAAACATCCGAAGTTCTTCAAAGGTAAATGATTTTATTTGAATGCTTTTCTTGTTTTTGTGAAAATGTTGCCTGCTGAATGCTAGGCTTAATGCTATGCTAGGCTATCAATACTCTTACACAAATGCTTGTGTAGCTTTGGTTGAAAAGCATATTTTGAAAATCTGAGATGACAGTGTTGTTAACAAAAGGCTAAGCTTGTGTTTGAATATATTTATTTCATTTCATTTGCGATTTTCATGAATAGGAAACGTTGCGTTATGGTAATGAGCTTGAGGCTATGATTACGCTCCCGGATACGGGATTGCTCAACGCTAGAGGTTAAGAACTTTAGCCCTCCGAATTCATCATATAAATAGACCTGTTTAATTTGTCTGGCTTGCCGTTCCAAATGAAGTAGAATATGTTTTGCTCGTATGGTAAAAAAATAAGTAGTTTGGCCATAAGTAAATAGGTAAACTGGGCTATGACTAAATAAAACATTTATGTTTGAGGCTTTCCTGAGCCGGACAAACTACTCTCTTCAAGGAGAACCCAAGCACTTCCCCAGTTTTTCTGCAGATCAAGTATGCAGACATTTGCACAGTCTTGAACAAACTTTTCCCCCCTGGCACATTTTCTGGCTGGCACTCACATTGCCTTCATTGTTGTTTTCCTTACAATTAATAACTTTGGACATGTGTGCGTTCTTATCAAACTAAGTGCCTTATTTTCTGTATATCGTGTTTGTCAGTATCTCCCTAGGAGAGGTGGGTGTGGAGTCAGGCGCAATAGAGCAAGAATTTCAAGAAGGGCGTTTTATTTACTGGTCCACCAACAAACAGGTACAGGTACACAAAAGCAGCCACTAGAAATCAGGAACGTAGTCTAGTCGAAAACGGAGGAACACACTCCTCTGACTAAACTAACGTGCTGGAAAAACAGTCCCGTGAAATAAACCTGCTTAACAGGGAAAACTGCAACCCAAGCCAACGACAGTAACACAAACAATCCCGCACAAAACCTAGCGGGTAGGGTGAGATTAAATCAAATCAAATCAAATCAAATTTTATTTGTCACATACACATGGTTAGCAGATGTTAATGCGAGTGTAGCGAAATGCTTGTGCTTCTAGTTCCGACAATGCAGTAATAACCAACAAGTAATCTACCTAACAATTCCAAAACTACTGTCTTATACACAGTGTAAGGGGATAAAGAATATGTACATAAGGATATATGAATGAGTGATGGTACAGAGCAGCATAGGCAAGATACAGTAGCTGATATCGAGTACAGTATATACATATGAGATGAGTATGTAAACAAAGTGGCATAGTTAAAGTGGCTAGTGATACATGTATTACATAAGGATGCAGTCGATGATATAGAGTACAGTATATACGTATGCATATGAGATGAATAATGTAGGGTATGTAAACATTATATAAGGTAGCATTGTTTAAAGTGGCTAGTGATATATTTACATCATTTCCCATCAATTCCCATTATTAAAGTGGCTGGAGTTGAGTCAGTGTCAGTGTCAGTGTGTTGGCAGCAGCCACTCAATGTAAGTGGTGGCTGTTTAACAGTCTGATGGCCTTGAGATAGAAGCTGTTTTTCAGTCTCTCGGTCCCAGCTTTGATGCACCTGTACTGACCTCACCTTCTGGATGATAGCGGGGTGAACAGGCAGTGGCTCGGGTGGTTGATGTCCTTGATGATCTTTATGGCCTTCCTGTAACATCGGGTGGTGTAGGTGTCCTGGAGGGCAGGTAGTTTGCCCCCGGTGATGCGTTGTGCAGACCTCACTACCCTCTGGAGAGCCTTACGGTTGAGGGCGGAGCAGTTGCCGTACCAGGCGGTGATACAGCCCGCCAGGATGCTCTCGATTGTGCATCTGTAGAAGTTTGTGAGTGCTTTTGGTGACAAGCCGAATTTCTTCAGCCTCCTGAGGTTGAAGAGGCGCTGCTGCGCCTTCTTCACAATGCTGTCTGTGTGAGTGGACCAATTCAGTTTGTCTGTGATGTGTATGCCGAGGAACTTAAAACTTGCTACCCTCTCCACTACTGTTCCATCGATGTGGATAGGGGGGTGTTCCCTCTGCTGTTTCCTGAAGTCCACAATCATCTCCTTAGTTTTGTTGACGTTGAGTGTGAGGTTATTTTCCTGACACCACACTCCGAGGGCCCTCACCTCCTCCCTGTAGGCCGTCTCGTCGTTGTTGGTAATCAAGCCTACCACTGTTGTGTCGTCCGCAAACTTGATGATTGAGTTGGAGGCGTGCGTGGCCACGCAGTTGTGGGTGAACAGGGAGTACAGGAGAGGGCTCAGAACGCACCCTTGTGGGGCCCCAGTGTTGAGGATCAGCGGGGAGGAGATGTTGTTGCCTACCCTCACCACCTGGGGGCGGCCTGTCAGGAAGTCCAGTACCCAGTTGCACAGGGCGGGGTCGAGACCCAGGGTCTCGAGCTTGATGACGAGCTTGGAGGGTACTATGGTGTTGAATGCCGAGCTGTAGTCGATGAACAGCATTCTCACATAGGTATTCCTCTTGTCCAGATGGGTTAGAGCAGTGTGCAGTGTGGTTGAGATTGCATCGTCTGTGGACCTATTTGGGCGGTAAGCAAATTGGAGTGGGTCTAGGGTGTCAGGTAGGGTGGAGGTGATATGGTCCTTGACTAGTCTCTCAAAGCACTTCATGATGACGGATGTGAGTGCTACGGGGCGGTAGTCGTTTAGCTCAGTTACCTTAGCTTTCTTGGGAACAGGAACAATGGTGGCCCTCTTGAAGCATGTGGGTACAGCAGACTGGTATAGGGATTGATTGAATATGTCCGTAAACACACCGGCCAGCTGCTCTGCGCATGCTCTGAGGGCGCGGCTGGGGTTGCCGTCTGGGCCTGCAGCCTTGCGAGGGTTAACACGTTTAAATGTCTTACTCACCTCGGCTGCAGTGAAGGAGAGACCGCATGTTTTCATTGCAGGCCGTGTCAGTGGCACTGTATTGTCCTCAAAGCGGGCAAAAAAGTTATTTAGTCTGCCTGGGAGCAAGACATCCTGGTCCGTGACTGGGCTGGATTTATTCCTGTAGTCCGTGATTGACTGTAGACCCTGCCACATGCCTCTTGTGTCTGAGCCGTTGAATTGAGATTCTACTTTGTCTCTGTACTGACGCTTAGCTTGTTTAATAGCCTTGCGGAGGGAATAGCTGCACTGTTTGTATTCAGTCATGTTACCAGACACCTTGCCCTGATTAAAAGCAGTGGTTCGCGCTTTCAGTTTCACACGAATGCTGCCATCAATCCACGGTTTCTGGTTAGGGAATGTTTTAATCATTGCTATGGGAACGACATCTTCAACGCACGTTCTAATGAACTCGCAATGCGAAACATCTCCCAGTCCACGTGATGGAAGCAGTCTTGGAGTGTGGAGTCAGCTTGGTCAGACCAGCGTTGAACAGACCTCAGCGTGGGAGCCTCTACCCCACTGATTAGCCTAAACTAGACACAGGTGAACATAAGACAGACAAAACCAAACGAAAGAGAAAAGGGATCGGTGGCAGCTAATAGGCCGGCGACGACAAGCGCCGCCCGAACACGGAGAGGAGCCACCTTCGGTGGAAGTCGTGACAGTGTTGTTGATTATACTGTAGCATACAGTATGTATGTATGGAGCGTAATGTATTTATAGTTTTATTCACATTATCAATTACTGGATACAAATCATGCATTCCGATTATTACATAGAGTGTCATGGACACCTATGATGTGTGTAAAATACTTTTTTGAAGGTTGTACTGATTATGATGAGCTTCTGCTAAGTTAGCTACAGTATGTGTGATGCCATGTTTGTTGACATTATCCAATATATTCTGGGTGCCACGTAAACGTCTGTAAAACCAAAGATGTTATAACAAAATTAGGTGAGGAAATGGTTCACTCATCTTTCAAGTAAACTTCCGCAAGTGAATAAAGGGAAGTGAATGATCATAGATGACACACCCCCTTTCAACATACATACTGAAAACAGACCAAACTCATCTTGTCTCCTATATTTATCTTTGGTTGACGCGAAAAAACAAACATGGTGGTGCTCACAATCTACCCATTGTCGGATAATTTTAGATTTTTTTCAAAGTTTTTTTACTTAATTATTTAGATCAATAGTGAGCTCACCCATGATGTGATGAATGGTAAATAGTAATTGCTATTAGCTCATTCATACTTTGGCTTCTGTCATCTGAGAGTTAGCTAAATATGACCGCTTGTGTTGCATCAATCTTCTCTCAATTAGCACTAGGTCTAATGTAGCCTACATTTTCGGGTTTGGATGGTTGGGTTATGCTGTCAGTACTTCTGTGAATGTCTGAACATTGCCTTCGGGTTTGGATGATTGTGTTATGCTGTTATGCTGTGTTATACTGTCTGTACTTCTGTGAATGTCTGAACATTGTATTTTTGCATTGCAAAAATAAACTGCTCACATTCAGGACATAACTTCGTAAGGATTGTGTTTTTGCTAAATGTTTCTGAAAAAACAGTGTGGCCAGCTCAAACGCTGACTACTGTGTCAATTCAAACTGGATGTTCTAAATAAGCGTTCTAATCACACCGGTTTGAGCGGACACTGAAGGGACCACTGTAGAATGATCACGCATGTTTTTTTTTTTTGGTAGGAGTCAAATGGTTAATGCTTTCTGAGAAGTAGCCATTATTTTCTATTTTAAACCTGGGGTTACTATACACAACTTTAACCCATTGTATAAGAGAGCCCAAAATTAAAATAGTCCAGGCATTTATATATAATTTCTAGTTGTACTTTATTTAAGACCTTTTCAAAATCAGCTATGAATACCAGGCACGGTTTCCAAGATTTTAATAGTGTTCTATTGTTCCCAGTACTTGTCTTATATTATCTCCAATGCATTGTCCATGTAAAAAAACCTGTCTGATTGGGATGAATAATATCCAAAAATAACTTTTTAGTTCTATACGCTATGCATTTGCTAGGATTTCTGAATCCAACACTGAAGTGTAAGGGGTCTGCAGTATTTTAGGTGGACTGGATCTTTATACTTACCACCTGGGTCCTGTTTCAGTAATAGTAAAATCAGACCTTCTCGCTGAGTATCTGATAATCTAGCATTTTTATAGGAGTGGTTAAGACATGCAAATAGTGGACCTCTGAGTACAGCGAAAATTGTTTGATATACCTCAACTGGTATGCCATCCAGGCCTGGAGTTTTCCCAGACTTAAAGGCTTTAACTGCATCAAGAAGTTCCTCCTCTGTAATTTAGCCTACACATCTTTCTGTATAGCTGTTCATTTTAAACTATTATGAGAAAAAAAATCCTTAATTTTAATTTAAGTTAGTGGAGATAGAGGAGACTGAAATGAGAAGATATCCTTAAAGTATTGTGCTTCCTCTTTCAAAATATTGTTTGGTGAATCATGGATGACATCATTTGTAACAAGTTTCTGTAATTTATTTTGCGTAGCATTTCTATGTTCAATATTAACAACGAATTTGGTGCATTTTCCCCCATATTCCATCCAGTTCGCTTTATTTTTATAATATATTACGGTAACACTTTACTTGACACCAAGTGTTATAACACGTTATGATACAGTCATAATACAATATGTCATAACAGCTGACATAACTTGTCATAACCTGTAAAAATATGGTCATAACACTGTCATGACTCATATATTTACACCTGTTGTGACATATACTCAGTGGCGATTTTAGCATGTAAATCTTGGTGGGGCAAACTCCCCCAAAAAGTGTTGATGCATGCCAGCAAAGCCACTACACAACACAACACTAAACAATACATTAAACAATACATTAACCTTTATTTAACCTAAACAATACATTAACCTCGCACGCGGAACGGTTGAGCTAACGTGGGCTAATGTGATTAGCAGGAGGTTGCAAGTAACAAACAAAAAAATCCCAGGACATAGACATATCTGATATGGGCAGAAAGCTTAAAGTATTGTTAATCTAACTGCACTGTCCAATTTACAGTAGCTATTACAGTGAAAGAATACCATGCTATTGTTTGAGGATAGTGCACAATTATAAACTTGAAAATCTATTAGTAAACCAATTAGGCACATTTGCGCAGTCTTGATACAACATTTTGAACAAATATGCATTGGTTCATTGGTTCAGTCTAAAACTTTGCACAGACACTGCTGCCAACAGCAGTCCCAACACCTTACCACTGCAGAACCTGGCTGTCAGCGGAGCCTTGTCTGCCAGCGAAACAGTTAATTCAGCCTCATAGCTGATATGGCTGACTTACTTAAACAAATGTGGTTTCTACTGACAATTGAGATGTACAAACTATTGCCTAAGTGGACGACGAGTGGATAAGAGGCTATCCGTCATTTCGATGAAGACATTAATGAGCGAGCTAGGACAGGCGTAGTCAATATAACTATTTGTTCAGCACTTTTGAAATATGCTGTAGGGGATTTGATTTGTTAGAAGGGAAGAGAGACTGCAGAATTTTCTAACAAAAACTTTATTATAAGATTTGCAAAAATGGAGCAGTTAACCATGCACTTCAACAGTGCATAGTGTCATGTAGAGTAGGCCAGAAGGCAATACTGGAAAACCTAACCTCTATCAAAATAAAAAACAACAGTACTGCCATCAAACTATTACCTTATTGGCCAGCTAAAAAACAATGCTACTCCATCCACAGCTCAATCCAAAATGCCTCTCCATGAACTGAAAGAGAGGCTCCTTTTGTAGGGCTAGCCCCCCCCCCCCTAGAACAATTAACACTAATTAATTAAGCAATTACCTAGTCAAACCTACATTTTCCATTAACTAAACATACTAAAGTATATACATTGCAACACATTTTTTATGAAACAATATCCCAATATAACATTTACAACATTACATCACTACTGACAGTGTCTTTCAATATGCCCATTTACATGAATGAACCATTCGGGACAGGCACTACAAAGTCAGCCGAATTCCCTTAGCTCCGGTGTCCTTTATCCAGCATACCCGGAAGCTACAGAGATAGAGAGAGAGAGGAACAGAACAACGTTATCTTATAACGGAGCAGGGAGGAGTGATGAATGTGTGCGTGTGTTAAAGTACCAAATGCTGCCCGCGGCCAATGATGGACTTCTACGTCACATTTACCTTCCTCCTCTCCTGAAGCGACCAGGTTCGGGAGCCTTGATAGGTAGTCCGCCGTGACATTCTCTTTTCCTGCCTTGTGACGGACACAGAACCTGAAGGGCTGGAGCTCTAGGTACCACCTGGTCACACGAGAATTCCTGTCCTTCATGGTCTGGATCCAGGTCAAATCATAGTTGGGTCTCAGCTCTTGAAGAAAAAGTACAACCTCTTTTGTCTACGTGGCAGTTAGCAGATGTGTGGAAATAGGGGCCGAACATAGTGTAAAAGGGGATTGGTTTGTCAGTTCAGTTTAAGATAGCCCGAGGTTGATAGGACGAGGGCTCAACCGTATAACTGCGTTTTGCCACAGTTAATGTGCTTCTTCCTGCAAGGTTCCACACAGGTGACTTCCTGCAGACAGTAAACCCACGGGATGTCTCACATGCTGCGGTCGCACCTAAACGGATCTTAGCTGTACACCCAGTCTTATGACTGAGTCACACAAAGACAAGTTTGTATCAGGTTAGCAAAAACACTAGCATTTAACAAAATACTATTTTTAAGCAGCAAAACACAGGATAGCATGACAAATTATCCAATTATCCACGACAATAAACCAACATGATTCAGAACATGGGCATTTCTGACAGTATTTTCCCTATATACTAAGTCAGAACCGTATATAATAAATAAAGGAGGCATATAAGCAGACAATGAAAGCTCTTGATTACATTTCTCTAAAACAGGCTATAGGCTAAATGTGATCCAGCAAGTCAGAACAGTTGGCTAAATTATGAGAGGAAAAGGGAGCAAAATATTAGGGTGAGGCACATAGGCTACTAATAGCTTACTACACAACATACACTTAGTATTACTTTCTTAGTTACAGTATAGATATCTTCCTGGCATATTACATCATTTATGCAGCAGCAAGACATTTTTAGACTCACCTTGTTGTGCTGTGCTCACTTGAACAAGAAGGTGGAGCGGAGGTCCTTCGTGGGCAAGTTTTGTCATCAAAGTCTGGCATTCTCTGAATTTATGGTGCTTTAAAGACAACTGGGAACTCTGAAAAAAATGAGGTTGAATCTTGATGACGTCAGTGATCTTCAGGTCAGAGCTCTAGAAAGAGGCCAGAGTACCCAACGTGGAATTCCGAGTTCGGAAGATGTCAAGGCTGTGTTGCCGAAGGAGTTCAGTAGGTGTCCAGACACCCATGTCATCATTGACTGTACCGAGATGAGATGCCAACAGCCAGCGTCTCCCTCTACACAGTGAGATGTACTCTCATTACAAGTCCCACTGTACCTTGAAAGGCCTGCTTGGGATGGCCCCACATGGAGGAGTTACTTTGTGCCAGAATTGTATGCTGGCTCCATCAGCGACAAAGAGCTATTCAAACAATCAAGACTGTTTGGCTTGCTCACTGAAGACATGGCAGTGATGGCAGACAAGGGGTTCCTGATTGATGACTGTGTGCCAGGCAAGGTCTACCGTCCCCCCTTTCTGTCTAAACAAAGCCAAATGCCAGCAGCACAGGTCCATCCAACGCAAGAGATTGCCCATCTTAGAGTCCACGTTGAGAGATTAATTGGCAGAATTAAACTGAACAAGCTGTTTCAGTCAGAGATTCCCATGTCACGGGTGGGAAGTATAAACTGCATCTGGACTGTGGCTTGCCTTCTCACAAACTACCAGTGTGGGCCTCTTGTGAAGGCATGGGCCAAGGAGCAATGAGCTACAACTGCAATGCATCTTTCCTTTTATTTGCTGTGACCATCCACATTGTCTAACACCCTGTAGTCCATGTACTGATAATAAACACCACCGCTTATACTCCAAACACAACATGTTGTAAAGACTTTTTATTTACAGTGACAAGAAAACAGAAAAAAATGTAACATCATTATTTCAAATGATTTATTTATTTATTAATATCAGCTGTTGGTGCTGTGCCTTTGAGGATCCTTTCAGCTAGATTGTCTGCGGATGTCAGCCCTCTCACATGGCAAGCCTCTAGGAACCGTGACGAGGTCATTCTTGGTTTCCAGAGCCCCTGCCAGTCAGACAGCACTCAGCACTCTTCCTCTATTTTATGGCTGTTGCGAAGCTCGCCTGAAGAGACTATATATGAAGCTGGTCTTCATCTCTGAGCACAAATGTGCAGCCTTGAATGTTGCTCTCCAGTCTGTAGCCATCCATGGACAGTGAAGGGAATGGTGGTGTCTCCTTATGGTGAACTATGTGTCACGTATTGATTGGAGGCTGCTGGTAAGAGAGTTGACTAAAAGCTTTTCAGCAGACATCACCATGCTGCAGATCAATGGCTTAGATACAAGGTCAAAGTTATTGTATGCATCTTTTATCAGGAGAACTGAGAGGTCAAGGAGCGGTCCAAGAAGGGAGCTGTAGAGTGTACTTCTGCAAAGCAAAGCAGCCGCGGTGGTTAGCCAATCCGAACAATGTACTAGAAACCACCTGAATGAAATCATTTTATATAGTCAAAGTGTAATAGGACATGACCAGCTATTACGTACTATACTGGCTATTAGGGAACACTCACCTAATCCATCCTTCTGCCATTCGCTTTTCGGTGGGCTTGGTGATGGTCATTTTGCCTATGGTCCCAGGTTTCAGACCATGTAAAAAGACAGTACAAGGGCACTATTCTAAATCTAATCATGAGACGATTTAAGTTTTCATGAAATCATTTCTTAGCATTATGATGTGATTATAACGATATGATGTTGATACGTGGTAAAGCTGTAAAACATACCATAGTCCTTGGCTTACGCCACTGCTGCTCGGCCTCCGTGCATCTGTGCACAGGTGGGACGACTGGTGTTCCCATCTGGGAAAAGTGTGCAGACTGGAATAGTAATGCAACTGTGTGGTTGCATAATGCAGTGCTGTGTCATTGTTACTGGCTTAGAGGGCTTCAGTACAACCTACGTGCGGATATAAAATACAATTATTAGACTGTAAAATCACTCAACATGTGTCACGACCAGCAAACAGAAGTGACTGGCTTAATTAAATTCATTACAGCAAAACAGGTTTAAACTTTTCTATTAAGGGTATATGCCCTTGTTTAAATTTAATCTAATGTGTTCAACATAACAGAGCTCACAGAAACAGCAAGGAAGACGAATGAACAATTACTACACTAAGAATGGTTTCATAGACATGGGTTAAGTCCTAGACTAAGCGATGCCTCTTAATGCAGATCTCCATTGACAGGAACTTCTCACTCTTAAGACAAGGCTTCATCTCTGACTGTGTAATCGGCATGAAGTGTGTCACAAACAGCTGACTTTTCACCCTGCACTCAAACTGTGTGTTTCCTCATTTTTCCTCATGGACCTGCAGCAGCAAGCCCCTACGTTGACCTCTCCTGTCACTTTGTCTCTCTTCGAAACTGTTTTGAATGAAAAGAATGAGCAATCATGACGTTAGCTAGCTACTGTAAAAGGCATGTCTTCAACTACGTTACAGCTTTGAATAAAGGCCCTTGTCTGGTCTGATAGGCAACTTGGCTACACTTAACCTTTATAATTGAAAAGGTAACTGGAGACATACAGTGTGAATCCTTTTTCCAACTTGGAGGTACATCCGCCACTGTTATCGTTGGCCCCTTTGCAAGCACCTTGTGTAAAACAGTGCCATGGATTTGTCTTCCATTAATTTTAGAACAAGCGACTTCGAGGCTAGTATGGCTACAATCAGGCTGACAGGACGCAATCGGGAGAGGAAGCTATGTGTCAGGAAGGAAGTTGAGCTGAAGTGGCCATTGCTACAGTACGTTGTGCAAAAGGTCTATTGCTCATGTTTCTTGGCCCAAGTAAGTATTTCTTCTTATTGGTGTACTTGGTAGCCTAGTGGTTAGAGCGTTGGGGTAGTAACTGAAAGGCTGCTGGATTGAATCCCTGACCTGACAACGTACAAATCTGTCGTTCTGCCTCTGAGCAAGGCAGTTAACCCACTGTACCCTGGGCGCCGGAGACGTGGATGTCGATTATGGCAGCCCCCCTCACCTCTCTGATTCAGAAGGGTTAAATGCGGAAGACACATTTCAGTTGAAGGCATTCAGTTGAACAACTGACTAGGTATCTCCCCTTCCCTTTAGTAGGGGTTTATTTGCAGCAATTCAACCATCAGGCCTGATTCACACAGTCTCCTCTGAACAGTTGATGTTGAGATGTGTCTGTTACTTGAACTCTGTGAATAATTTATTTGGGATGCAATTTCTGAGGCTGGCAACTCCAATGAACTTATCTTATGTGGCAGAGGCAACCCTGGGTCTTCAAATTCTTGTGGCGGTCCTCATGAGAAGCAGTTTCATCATAGTGCTTGTTTTTTTTTTGACTGCACTTGAAGAAATGTTCAAAGTTCTTGAAACATCCCGTATTGACTTTACCTTCATGTCTTAAAGTAATTATGGACTGTTGTTACTCTTTGTTTATTTGAGCTGTTCTTGCCATAATATGGACTTGGTCTTTTACCAAAAAGGGCTATCTTCTGTATACCCTGCCTACCTTGCCACAACACAAAATTATTGCCTGATTTTAATTGATTGCTTGTTGATTTAAATTGATTGTTATTTTGAAAATAATTATTTAATTTGAACTTATGTAACATTTTACCTGTAAAGAATTTGAAAAATCTAACAAATAAAATGACCTGTTATAATTCAAATTAAATTCTTTATGACAATACATTACATATCTCACAAGGGCTTTTTTTGAGGCTTAGTTTTAGCCTTATACAGTGGCCTGAAACTCATTGTTCCAGTTACTTTACCAAAATTCCCAGAAATCCATCAGGCCTGCATGTAGTGTTACAAAATTCCAATTCCTTTCCCCAAATTCCCAGAAATCCTGGGAAATTTGTAAAAATCCCCAGAATTTTGCAAACCTACCTGCAAGTCACATTATGCTGGCTTGCAAAGTGAATTGTAATTCCTATTGGAATCCAGCCAATGTTAGGATATCCAACAGTTAAAATTTCTATTCACTTCTTGAAAACATATATATTAACTAAAATGTTGCCATGTCCGCACCGCATTAGCCTGCAATGGTCACCTCATTTAGATTTCTCAAATTTACTTTGTTTCTTGTTTCGTATTCCCCCTGCAGGCTGGCTGATTCTGACATATTAAATTGTTTATTGCAAATCCAACTCTTGTAATTTAGGTAATGTATGAAAATAAGGAGATGACAATTAGGCTGCAGGAGATGAGCATTACAGGTATTATGATGTTCATTATCATTTATTTAATTAATTTGAGTAATGTTGCTTTCAAAAAGGTTGCAGTTGTTCCCATAGATAGACAGTACATTGCTCAATATCAGTGGTTCCTAACTCCGATCCTCATATACCCTCAACTGTACACATTTTTATTGTAGCTCTGGAATAGCGCGCCTGATTCAACTTGTCAAGTAATCATCAGGCCCTCAATGAGTTGAATCAGGTATGTTATAGCTCACTTACCTAGCTAGCGAATGCAGCTAGCTAGGTTAGTATACTCAAACACCCAGCTCTAACAGAGAGGGATGCTGTGTTAGCTAGCTGGCTATGGCTATCCAACACTGGAACTCTTCCAAGTCCAGGTTAGCTTCAGGTTTTTATTAATTTATTGCCACTGCCCCCCCACGGTGTAACTTCTAAACTGCTTGCTATACTCTGTACTGCATGATTGTAGAGGGTTAATTGAAGCATTAGTTTTAAACGCTAGCTGTTTTGACTATGACGTTAGCTCATATGGTGACAACGATGTAGGCGGTGTATAGCGGTTAATGTATCAAGGTTTGGCACGTCATGTTTTTTTTTGCTGGTCACAGACTGCTGTTGTATTGTGCACTGAAGTCCACAAGCGAAGGGAAAAAGGTGAGAGGAGGAGAGAGCATAGCTGTGAGAAGGAATTATACAGCAAGCTAGATTCAGGCAAGAGTTTGCAAAGGCAGTGTTGAATGTGTCAATGTCTGTCACATTGATTATTAAACATTTTCTCTCGACCTGTCTCCATCAAAATCTGTCTGTTTAAGCTAGAGACCACATCTGCCGATTTTGCCCTTCCGCATCTGTGGTGAAAGGTGGCAGAGCTAGAACGGTGTTTGTCAAACCATGAGACATCCTGAAAATCGGTCTTCTCACGAAAACAAAAACCTCTGTAAATACATTAATTCATTAATACAATTAAATATGGGGAAATGTATGATTGAAAAGTGAGGATCTCATCTTCACAGTTACCATGATGACATAATCCTGTGGTTGAAATTTCAACCTCAAAACAACAGTGGATTACTTTATTCAAATTTAACGTATTAGTGGGTTGCCACTATTTAGCGCTATCTGTAAGTAAGAACGCCCGACAATGAAATAATCTTGCTAGCTACTACTTTGTACCTGCAGGAATGTTAACCTAGTGCAACCACAGGAAAAACGGTGACATAGGCAGTGATGTGGGAAAGCTGAATTTCCCAACTCCTCCAATTCCTCTATGCCAAACTGACGTGGTACAGGCGCTGTTAAGCATTTGAAGATTGCGGGAGGCAACGTGGATGTCAAGAGAGACTACTTCATCCCTGAGACTTAACCCTGTCTCACAGCATCTCTTGACTCTGATGGACATTTCTGTTGTATTTCATAGCTCAAGCACCTTCCTATCTCACCACTCACTACAGAAGTAGGAGAGGAGAACTCCAAGTCTCATCTTCCATCCATCCGTCCCTGAGTCTTATGAGTTAATAACTGTAACAATAGTCATTCTGGCCATTGTGTTAAACTGTTTTATCCTGAAGGCAAAAAGCTTACCGCAGTGTTTATTCCCTCCCTGTATGGCCATTGTTCTGAGCTGCCCCTGTCTTGTCTTACAGTCAGATAGCTTAAGTGCTGTTGCTCGCTGTCTCCCTGGTCGATCTGCTTAACTTGTGTAAGCCATGTTCCAGCAGAGCCCTATAAGTGGATTGTCAGTGGTAGTGGTGCCCAGAGGTCCAGCCTCTCAGGAAAACCTATACATTTAGCTACAGATTAAATCGAACTCAACAAGGTGAGCTCAGACATGTTATGAGGATGATGAGGATAGAGAGAGAGAGAGAGAGATTGACCCTACATTGACCGTACGTACATATCCCAACCAAAAGCCATGGATTCAAGGCACCATCCGCAACGAGCTAAAGGCTAGAGCTGCCGCTTTCAAGGAGCAGGACACTAATTAACGGAGAAAAGTACAGAGAGATCCTTGAAGAAGACCTGGTCCATAGCGCTCAGGACCTCAGACTGGGGTGAAGGTTCACCTTCCAACAGGACAACGACCCTAAGCACACAGCCAAGACAATTCAGGAATGGCTTCGGGACAACTCTCTGAATGTCCTTGAGTGGCCCAGCCAGAGCCCGGACTTGAACCTGATTGAACATCTCTGGAGAGATCTGAAAATATCTGTGCAGCGACTCTCCCCATCCAACCTGATATTGCTTGAGAGGATTTGCAGAGAAGAATGGGAGACACTCCCCAAATACAGGTGCTCCAAACTTGTAGCGTCATGCCCAAGAATACTCAAGGCTGTAATCGCTGCAAAATGTGCAAAAGGTGCTTCAACCAAAAACTGAGTAAAGTGTCTGAATACTTATGTAAATCTGATATGAGAGTTTTATTTTTTTTTGTGGTAGAGATACTCTTAATGATTGGCTATGAAAAGCCAACTGACATTTATTCCTGAGGTGCTGACTTGCTGCACCCTCGACAACTACTGTGATTATTATTATTTGACCATGCTGGTCATTTATGAACATTTGAACATCTTGGCCATGTTCTGTTACAATCTCCACCCGGCAGAGCCAAAAGGGGACTGGCCACCCCTCATAGCCTGGTTCCTCTCTAGGTTTCTTCCTAGGTTTTGGCCTTTCTAGGGAGTTTTTCCTAGCCACTGTGCTTCTACACCTGCATTGCTTGCTGTTTGGGGTTTTAGGCTGGGTTTCTGTACAGCACTTTGAGATATCAGCTGATGTACAAAGGGCTATATAAATAAATTTGATTTGATCTTGATTTTGATCAGCTACTACATCAACTGAAATAACTGCAACACATAACAAAGAGTTGCAGTTAGTTTCCAAATGGGTAGCAAGTAATCAGTTAGTCCTAAATATTTCCAAAACTAAAAGCATTCTATTTGGGACAAATCATTCACTAAACCCTAAACCTCAACTACATCTCGGAATGAAAAATGTGGATATTGAGCAAGTTGAGGTGACTAAACTGCTTGGAGTAACCCTGGATTGTAAACGGTTATGCTCAAAACATATTGATACAACAGTAGCTAAGATGGGGAAAAGTCTGTCCATTTTAAAGCGCTGCTCTGCCTTCTTAACAACACTATCAACAAGTCAAGTCCTACAGGCCCTAGTTTTGTCACACCTAGACTACTGTTCAGTAGTGTGGTCACGTGCCACAAAGAGGGTCTTAGGAAAATTGCAGTTGGCTCAGAACAGGGCAGTACGGCTGGCCTTTAGAAGTACAGAGAGCCAACATTAATGACATGCATGTCAATCTCTCATTGCTCAAAGTGGAAAAGAGATTTACTTCATCACTACTGCTGAATGTACCGAGTTGTCTGTTTAAAATACTTGCACACAGCTCGGACACCCATGCATACCCCACAAGACATGGAACCAGAGGTCTGTTCACAGTCCCGAAGTCCAGAACAGACTATGGGAGGCTCACGGTACAACATGACTTCATGGAACTCTATTCCACATCAGGTAACTGATGCAAGCAGTTGAATCAGATTAAAAAAATTGGTAAAAATGCACCTTTTGGAACAACGGGGACTGTGAAGATACACACACAAAGGTACAGACACATGCATACGCATGCATTGTGATATTGTTGTATGGTGGTATCAAACATTTTGTATTGTAAATAGTGCAATAATGTTATAAAATGTACTGTTTTATCTTTTGTTTTATATGTAATGTCAGTGCTTTAATACGTTTGGACCCCAGGAAGAGTAGCTGCTGCCCTAAAATATACAAATACAAAACTTGACTGGCCTGCACAGAGCCCTGACCGCAACCCCATTGAACACCTTTGGGATGAATTGGAATGCCGACTGCCAGCCAGGTCTAATCGCCCAACACCAGTGCCCAAACTCACTCATGCTCTTGTGGCTGAATGGAAGCAAGTCCCCGCAGCAATGTTCCGACATCTAGTGGATGTGGAGGCTGTTAAAGCAGCAAAGGAGGGGGGACCAACTCCATGTTAATGCCCATGATTTTATAATGAGATGTTCATCGAGCAGGTGTCCAAATACTTTTGGTAATGTCGTGTACCTTCTAACAGGCTCAGTGGTTCATGGCCGCTCAACATTTAAAATACAAAGTAATATATATAAAACACTGCAGCGCAATTAAATTCTCTCCTCTGAAATTCAAATTTAAACATAATTAATGCCAAATAATTAGTTATAACTAGTGCTTGACAATGACCCATAGATTAAACAAATCCATTACTTCATATCCAATTGCCAGCGTGAGGTATCTGGAATAATGAGCCATGGTGATGGTAGCTGTAGTAACAAAGATGGACATCAGGCATAACACATCATATTAATATAATAATCTAATAAACAGCTGGAAGAATGGGCAGCATGACCTGCTATTATGAAACTACAGTGTTACTCCCTGACGAAGGCCATGCAGCCGAAACACATTGGAGTTTTTACATTTTTGTTTCCATTGAGCATGTCATACAAATAGATGCATTTTATTTAATTATAAGAAGAGTGCCTTGGTCCTCTTTTCTTTTTGATTACAGTGTTCCTATTATTGGAAGTGTGTGATCAGTGGGGTTGCAAAATTCCGTTAACTTACCCAGAATTCCCAGGTATTCCATAAATCCTGGCTGGAGGATTCTGAATTTCCTACTTATTCCCTAAATCTTCCATTTCTGGGAAACTTAGGAAAGTTACAAGTGATCAGTCTAGTGTGGGGGTCATTCACTCATTTTCAGGGTGAGCATACTCAAAGAAATGGGGAACAAATGCGGGACAGGTACATATGTATCTGCCCTGGTAACAAGATTGGTTAAGCCCTGGGGTTTTATGCTTTCATCCCAGCCTAGACCGACTGAGCAGACCGACTGAGCAGACACGACTGAGCAGACCGACTGAGCAGACCGACTGAGCAGACCGACTGAGCAGACCGACTGAGCAGACCGACTGAGCAGACCGACTGAGCAGACCGACTGAGCAGAGACCGACTGAGCAGACCGACTGAGCAGACTGAGCAGACCGACTGAGCAGACCGACTGAGCAGACCGACTGAGCAGACCGACTGAGCAGACTGAGCAGTCTTGACTGAGCAGACCGACTGAGCAGAGATGAGCAGACCGACTGAGCAGACCGACTGAGCAGACCGACTGAGCAGACCGACTGAGCAGACCGACTGAGCAGACAGACTCATGCCATAGAGGTCCATAGAGGTCTGCGGTTTGGTCCTCCTCATCTTTACACAGGATACTTTGGCTGTTATCGTGTCCATGAACAGGTCTCAAACCTAAACATTCCCCCTTCCTCCTCACAAAAACGAAGCAGAGAGAACACTTCCCTTCCTCCCGTCAACCTTGAAATTGGAACCAGAAGGCAGATGCTTGTGTGTGTATGGACTGGGTTACAGAACATGTGTGCATGTATAGTTAACCGCGTTTGTATCTGAAGCAAGAAGAGCAAATTACTGTGTAACCCACTTCTATCTGAAACACATGCTTCTCGTTAAAGCGTTAAACAGCTACAACCTGCCAGGGTTGAAGGAGGTGTGTGCATGTGCGTGCACGTGCAGATATGCATGTTATGTGTGTGTTAAGGGTTCACGTGGCATTCCATGTTCAACCAATTTCATGAAAATGACCCCTGTGAGAAGTGGGAGGCAAGTATATCTTGTTGAGCACTGCAAAATGACCGCTTATAGTGATTCTGCTACCTCTTTTTCATAAATATCGTCTACGTGCACATACACACACACTCTTAGAAAATCTGTGCTATTTTTTAATGCATCCATGTGTCTAGTTAGGGATGACATATGTTGTCTAATTTTTAACTAAATCACTGTGTTGATTTGTATAAATGTTTCAACGCATTTTGTGTCAATTCCTACAATTAATGTGTTAAAATGTGAAAATCATGCAACACACCCTAGATGTTTAGATTATTGACCAATTATATTGCAGATCTGAAGTCATCATGTACTGTATCTATACTCTTAGAACAGATGTGTTAAAAACAACACGCTGTGTTCTTTTTTTAACATGTCTATGTGTCTAGTTATGGATGACACGTTTTAGTTTAAAACAATCACCGTGTTGGTACATTTAACACATGGTTTGTGTAAAATGTTCAACATAGTGATTGTGTTAAGAGTAACACAACATGTGTAACCCTATGTGAAAGTCACGTTAGGTTGGCTTGCAAAGTGAAGTGTAATTCCTATTGGAATCGATATTCAAATAACTGCCAGGGTTATGAACATAGTAAGGAGACTACCTAAGCCATTTAAACTGGAACTAATTTAGATAAATGTATGATATTTATAGTGAACAAAAATACAAATGCAACATGCAACAATTCCAAAGATGTTACTCAGTTACAGTTCATATAAGGAAATCAGTCAATTAAAATCAATAAATTAGGCCCTATTCTATGGATTTCACATGACTGGGAAAACAGATATGCGTCTGGTCACAGATATCTTTTTTTTTAAAGTAGGGGCATGGATCAGAAAACCAGTCAGTATCTGGTGTGACCACCATTTGCCTCACGCAGCACAACACATCTCCTTCACATAGCGTTGATTGATTGATTGTTGATTGTGGCCTGTGGAATGTTGTCCCATTCCTCTTCAATGGCTGTGCGATGTTGCTGGATATTGGGAGGAACTTGAACACGCTGTCATGCACGTCGATCCAGAGCATCCCACACATGCTCAATGGGTAACGTCTGGTGAGTATACTTGCCGTGGAAGAACTGGGACATTTTCAGCTTCCAGGAATTGTGTACAGATCCTTTCAACATGCATTATCACGCTGAAACATGAGGTGATGATGGCAGATGAATGGCATGACAATGGGCCTCAGGATTTCGTCACAGGACAGTGGTTCCCCCTTTAAACGTTGCGTCATACTGCAGCACATCTTGCGTGCTGTAACAGAATTCTGTGGGACTTCATTTAATTCTCAGCCATTTTTTTTGTTACTGCAAGTTATTGCTAGTTTGACCACCAGTGGGCATCTTTGAGACGCATTTGATAGTATTCCATATTGGCATTACCAGAGAATTTCAAACCTTTTTTTGTCATAACATAGAATAACGGATTGATTTGAAGAAATTTTGCTTAATTAATTTGCTTAATATTATGGTGTTTCTATTCAGAGAAAATTGACAAACCAAACCCTCAGGGTTTCCGTTAGGATGGAATGGAAAATATGACGATGTACAACATGATGGTTGGTAGTAGACTACAGGATTTAAGGATTCTAAATGGTTTGCCTTCATTAGACAACTTTGTTCCAATATTTCTGTAAATCAGTGATATTTATTCCCATAGTAATTCGTTACGGATCCATAACTAAATCAACATATGCATGGAAAGGGGTTGGAGGTGAGGGGAAAACAAATAAGTGCTAACAAATATAAAAATATGCATTTCGTAAATGTTTAAATAGAGTGTGTACATAAAACGTATTAAACATGTCTGTAAAACCACAATGCGGACATCGACCTAGCAAGCAAGTGTTAATAAATCAATGGCTACAGTGTAAGAAAAACAGAGTAATCTGAAATAGGGGCATAATTCATGTTGAAATTTACAACATAGGGATTTCATCATTAAAACTCCTTCGGGATCGGTGTCCCGTTCACGGAACGGTTAAGCTAATGTAGGTTAGCATGAGGTTGATGCGATTAGCATGAGGTTGAAGTAATAAGAACATTTCCCAGACATATCTGATATTGGCAGAAAGCTTAAATTATTCTTCATCTAACTGCACTGTCCAATTTACAGTAGCTATTACAGTGAAAGAATACGATGCGGTTCATTCGGAAAGTATTCAGACCCCTTGACTTTTTCCACATTTTGTTACATTACAGCCTTATTCTAAAATTGATTTAAAAAAAGTTTTTCTCATCAATCTACACAATACCCCATACTGACAAAGCGAAAACAGGTTTTAGATTTCACCAAATTGATTAAAAATCTAAATCAGAAAAATCTTATTTACCTAAGTATTCAGACTCTTTGCTATGAGTCTCGAAATTGAGCTCAGGTGCATCTTGTTTCCATTGATCATATTTGAGATGTTGCTACAACTTGATTGGAGTACACCTGTGTTAAATTCAATTGATTGGACATGATTTGGAAAGGCACACACCTGTCTATAAGGTCCCACAGTTGACAGTGCATGTCAAATCAAAAACCATGCCATGAGGTCGAAGGAATTGTCTGTAGAGCTCTGAGACAGGATTGTGTCTTGGCACAGATCTGGGGAAGGGTAACAAAACAGTTCTGCAGCATTGAAGGTCCCCAAGAACACAGTGGCCTCCATCATTCTTAAATGGAAGAACTTTGAAACCACCAAGACTCTTCCTAGAGCTGGCCGCTCGGCCAAACTGAGAAATCGGGAGAGAAGGGGTTTGGTCAGGGAGGTGACCAAAAACCCGATGGTCACTCTGACAGAGCTCCAGAGTTCCTCTGTGGAGATGGGAGAACCTTCCAGAAGGACAACCATCTCTGCAGCACTCCACCAATCAGGCCTTTATGGAAGAGTGGCCAGATGAAAGCCACTCCCCAGTAAAAGGTACATGAGAGCCTGCTTGGCGTTTGCCAAAAGTCACCTAAAGGTGATTCTCGGGTCTGATAAAACCAATACTGAAGTCTTTGGCTTGAATGCCAAGCGTCACGTCGGGAGCAAACCTGGCACCATCCCTACGGTAAAGCATGGTGCTGGCAGCATCATGCTGTGGGGGTGTTTTTCAGCGGCAGGGACTGGGAGACCAGTCAGGATCGAGGGAAATATGAACAGAGCAAAGTACAGAGAGATCCTTAATGAAAAACTTCTTCAGAGCGCTCAGGACCGCAAACTGGTGTGAGGGTTCACTTTCCAACAACCCTAAGCACACAGCCAAGACAACATAGGAGTGGCTTCGGGACAAGTCTCTGAATATCCTTGAGTGGCCCAGCCGATCCCTGACTTGAAGCTGATCTAACATGTCTGGAGAGACCTGAAAATAGCTGTGCGGCGACGCTCCCCATCCAACCTGACAGAGCTTGAGAGGATCTGCAGAGAAGAATGGGAGAAACTCCCCAAATACAGGTGTTCCAAGCTTGTAGCATCATTCCCAAGAAGACTTGAGGCTGTAATCGCTGCCAAAGGTGTTTCAACAAAGTACTGATTAAAGGGCCTGAATACTTATGTAAATGTAATATTTCCATGTTTTTTATTTTTTTTATCAGCTAGCTGGCAGGCTAGCAAGTGCGGGGCGCTGGCAAAGGACGTACTGGGCTGTGAAGGCGCACTGGCGACACAGTGCGTAGAACCGGTGGAGGATATCCTGGTCCAAGGAGGCGCACTGGAGACCAGGAGCGCTGAGCCGGCACAACCCATCCTGGCTGGATGCTCATTTTCGCACGGTAAGTGCGGAGAGATGGCACCGAGCGCACCGGGCTGTGAATGCGCACTGGAGACACAGTGCGTATCACCGCATAACATGGTGCCTGAACGGTCACACGCTCCTCACAGCGAGTGCGGGGAGTTGGCTCTGGTCTGGAACCTGTCTCCGCCAACCACCCCGTGTCCCCACCCCCCAAAAAAATTGGGGGCTGCCTCTCGTGCTTGTGTCTTGGTTGCGAACCCCGGAGTCGTCGTTGATCCTCCTTCGCTGCCTCCGTCTGCTTCCCCGGAAGGCTTTCATACCTCTCCAATACTTCCTCCCAAGTCCAGGCTATTCTCTCCTCAACCTCCTCTATAGACCAGGATGCCATCTCCTCCCGAGCACGCTGCTTGGTCCAGTTGTGGTGGGATCTTCTGTAACACTTGTCGAAATGGGTAGACCAAGGCGCAGCGTGATTTGGGTTCATCATAATTTATTAGAATGTGAACCAGCAACTAAAACAATAAAGAGAAACAAACATTTTTAAGCTAATTTCCTACAATTTTACACATATTGCCATGACTTATGCCATGTTAACATAATATCTGAGTTAAAATAACTAACAAAATCAATGGGGGCCCACTGAAGACAAGGGCCCCTGGCCACATGCCTGGTCAGTAATTCAACCATGATTACTATACTACAAGTTTAGATAGCTAACTAGACTCATTTACCAATCGAAAAAATGTTTTGTGTTAAGACTAAAACTAAGACTAAATCTAAAATAGCTGTCAAAAATGAACACTGTGAAATGGGCGAATTGAGTGATTGTCAGTTACTGATGTAAGAAGAGAGAACTGCTGATGCACAACCAAATTTAAAAATTGCAACTTTAATTTTCAACTATTCTAACTCTGAACAGTAAGCTGAGATCCCGACTAGTCACTTATGCCTGGAACCAGCTGAGCTTCTTAAATATATCAAAATTCTTGCAGACCAGTTTCATGGGCTTTAGTAGCCTCAAATGCAGAGAACTGGTCTACGAATTGAGAAATTGAAACAACATCCCTGTCCCAGACAACTGGTCAAAAAATGTATGGTAAGTGATATTGAACAGAGAAATCTATACCTGAATGTAGGCATACATTTAAGATACTGTGTACAATATACCACAAACACATTCTATAAATTAACTTTGACCTACCAGCACCATCACCCACTGTCACAGGACACCATCACCCGCTTACCTCAAGGCGGCTCAACTTACCCTGTCCCTAACCTCAATGTACCCCGTAATTTGTGCAAAGAGACCACTTTTTTTGGACAAGCAATTTTTTTCCAAACTTATGTTTACATTAATTCTAATTATTTACGGGGATGCACAACATTCTGAAATATACTGTATGTAGATATTTTTGGTTACAAAGAATACTATATTTGCCTTGATGTAGTGTTGCTGAATGTAAAACACGCCTCAACATACCCCACTCTCCCCTACTACTGTAAGAGATTTGTTAACACTTAAATTTGCAAGTCATGGTCTCAAAGGATAATACACAGAGACTTCACTCGCTCTCCTGCCCTTTCTCTCCTTGTCTCTTTCTCATACACCCACTCACTCGCTCACGCTCGCACACGCACACACACACGCACACACACGCACACACACACACACACACACACACACACACACACACACACACACACACACACACACACACACACACACACACACACACACACACACACACACACACACACAGAGAGAGAGAGACCCCCCCACCCCCACACACATACAGACACACAAACACAGAGGCTCACCAGAGTGTGAAAACAGGCAGCAGGCAGGCAGGAATCTGACCTTTAAAATGTGCAGTGTCAAAGGAGTCTATTCCTGGTGCTAATGCATCATGCAGATACACAATAGACCAACCTTGGACTAATGTCTCCAGCTCTACTCCTTTAACAAGCAAGCCGTTACAAGTTCACTAACTTCCTTTATGAAGGTCAGTCAGTCGACTTCATGGCGGATTTTCATGAAGGCCGACCAGCTTGTGTGTGTATTTGTGTGTGCGTGCGTGTGTATGCATGAGTGTGCTTGACGCAGATGGACCCTAGGATAGCAGTAGGTCAGGTTAGGAGTGTGAGGTTTCCTCACTGAGAGTCTGGAGCACTGGAAGGTTACACTAGGGCCAAATGGCAGGGTCTGCAGTCTGTCACACAGGTCAACTGACACACAGATCCCCTCTACATTCACACGTAGATAAAGACTAAGCTAAACTCACAATGGGGAGCTACGTATGCACACATTGACACATACACACACAGACATAAACCCTTGTACACACTCAACTGTATGCATGCTCAGGTCAATGCTAAAAAGCAGGGGAGTGCGTCCTCAAATCAAGCCAGTCATGTTACCTGATGACTATAGTGATCAGAAAATGTATTATTTGATTTGCCTGTGGACTCAATCTGTGTTGTCATACAGCATGGCACCACAATCATGATCACTTAGTTGTTGTTAAGCAGAGTTGTTGACTCGGGTTACATGGATTACTGTAAACTCAATTTGATTAAAAAAATTGTAATAAATTGAGACTTGACTTAGAATTGGAGCCTCAAGACTCTGGACCCAACTTTGACTTGAGACTGATGTCTTGAAATTATCTGGCCAGGTTTTGAAACGTTTTGTCACTCATTTTGTGGCACAGAGTCTCCCTGGATTACTCTCCACACAGCCATAGACAGTAGCAGCAGCATCTCCCCTGCAAAAAAAAGTGTAACAGATTGGCTAGTGAAACGCACACTCGGCACTCCGATTGGGACAGCAAATCAACGCAGGTTGGGCAAACTAGCAAACAGATTGCTGATTTACTGTCCAGCTATAGGATTGGGAGCAGCGCAAACATGACATTGTATGGCGAGAGGATTTCCATAATAAACATGCAGCTCCAAAAATGTATGAAGAATATTAACTGTTGACTTTGAAAGCTCACTAGCAATTGGGCATTAATCAACAATTACTAGCATAGGCCTATGTAACCGGTGTGAAATAGCTAGTTAGCGGTGCGCGCTAATAGTGTTTCAATCGGTGACGTCACTCGCTGCTTTTGTGGAGCAATAAGTAAAGATGCTTCAAGGGTGTCAGTTGTTGGTACCGGCATAAGACTCCTGAACATCTAATCAAATGGCTACCCAGACCCCCCCAACTATTTTATGCTGCTGCTACTCTCTGTTATTATCTATAAATAGTCACTTTAATAACTCTACCTACATGGACATATTACCTCAACTACCCCGACTAACCGGTGCCCCAGCACATTGACTCTGTACCGGTACCCCCTGTATATAGTCTCGCCATTGTTATTTTACTGCTGCTCTTTAGCTACTTGTAACTTTTATTTCTTATTCTTATTTGTATTTTTTAAACTGCATTGTTGGTTAGGGGCTTGTAAGTAAGCATTTCACTGTAAGGGTGCATGTATTCGGTGCATGTGACTAATGCAATTTGATTTGATTTGTGCGGGGGGGTCCCTGGTTCGAGCCCGGGTGGGGGCAAGGAGCGGGACGGAAGTAATACTGTTAAATTGGTGCCGTGACCCAGATCAACAGCATCAATTTAACAGTATTGCTTCCGTCCATCTCCACGTCCCCACCTGAGCTTAAACCAGGGACCCATTGCACACATCAAAAACTGTCTCCCACATAGCATCATTACCCATCGCAAGGGAAACAACTACTTCAAGGTCTCAGAGCGAGTGACGTCACCGATTGAAACGCTATTAGCACGCAACCAGCTAAGTAGCTAGCCATTTCACACCGGTTATACCTACTGGACTTTTGGTATGTCAAAATGTCTTGAAATTGACAATTTTCTTATGAAGCTTACAATTGGAATTTGTTATTTAAAATTAATCATTAGCCTACTGTGGTGAAGATACAATATAGGCATGTCTCTCCACTTGTGCTCTCCAAACTCACGCCATTAGAGAGTGCTTTGTTCTCTTGATGCTGCTTTCACATGTTTAAATGCATTTGTGGCAAATCTACAGTATGTTCCATCTCATCCTACAAGGATTGCTACCATTTCATCATTCCATAACATACCGTTTATTGCAACACTTAGACATTTCTATTTCATGTTTGATAACATACATTTAATTTACCACTTCTTACCCTCTGAGTGGTTTATTGTTTATTGTGCACATGAATGTTCGCAAGACTAATGAGGTAGAAGTAATGTTTACTTAATTCAATGTATGGTTTCCTTTGTTCATATTTCCAGGGTTATGTCGGAGTTGGGTGTGACTGTATTCTATGTCTATTCTTCTTCTTCTTCTAAAGGGGAAACTAACACTACACTCATTAAAACCCACCACCTTATTCCACTACTTTAACCCTATCTGATCCTACCCCAGGCCAACTACCTGAGAGTATGGGGCACTACCACTCAACGCAACATGTAACTCTTCTGAAGTCAAATCTCGTACCCCCAATCTCTCTCTGCAGATGCCACCACAACATCTATTTTCTGTGACTTACTCTCCATCTCCGCGGTACAGTTGATAACCATTGCTATGAACACTAAGAAGCCAACCCTACTTGAACATATATAACTCATTGGCCTATCGAACTATTCTGGCACAGATCAACTGTTCACAGGGATCCTCTCAGAATCCCTCACCCTTGATCCACCCTCTTCTCACTGGTCTCACTGCCTCAGCATACAAGATTTTTTGCACTACTTTGACCCTGGCCACCTCAACCAGCCTCTCTCGCACCGGACACCTCCGATCACCAGCAACATGGGCACCCCTACAGTTGACACACACAACTTTTTCCACCGAAACTACACATTCCTCTCTCCCATGTCCTCCTGCACACTTCCCACATCTTGGAATCTCCCTCCTACACACTGCTGCGACATGACCATAAACGTGACACCGCAGTGTATTTGGCACAAAAGCTAGAACAGTATAACTTGTATATCCCAACATTACTTTGTCAGGGAAAGACTCTGAATCAAAGCTAAAAAGAACAGACTGTCACCTTTGTTTCACCACGCTCCCCACCAAATCTGCATCACACCAAATGACGAGCGTCACAAACACCAGGAATCTTCAACTTAAATTGCTACACCTCCACAATTAACGCTACCCCAAAAATCACTATCTTCAATGGTGCCCTGAACCTAAGCACAAAGCAGGATACAGGTCTTTTCCCCAAGTTGCGTCACATGGAGTGCCTGCTCCCTCTTATCTGAAGAAACACAAACAAACATCACTAGTCCACTTTGGGTTACTTTCACCGACTCAACAGCATCCACCATCTTTTCCACCTAACCTGAAACCACCCATGGGTCAGCCAAAAGGCCTGGTTCCACCCCCTTCAAAAATCTCACTCCCACTGGGCCAAAGTATCTTTATCAAAACCATGTCCATCAATGCGAGGCTCGGGCTTCGAGCTCCTCACAACACATTATACTCGTTCAATTGCATTTTAGATTGTAAATTGTATGACTTACTTGTGACTTGAATAATAGTGACTTGGTCCAACCTCTGGTGTTAAGACTAAATAAAGGCAAAGCAGTTACCATGACAGAAACATCAGTCTGGGGTATTTCTGGCTGCTGGGCCTATACAGTACCTGGGAATAGGCTAGTTGAGCTAATGGAACTTGAGTGTTGAACCCCATTTGGGAGGAGAATAAACATTGCACACACGATTTTTCCACATCAAACAACGAAGAAGAAAAATCGCAGTAACTCTATTATAACATATAAACAATATCAGAATAAAAATATTCTACTATTCTACTAGTACTATTAAAACACGTTATGGCTGAACAACTGCAATTATTGTGTGTGTCTGTGCTTGTGTGTGTGTGTGTGTGTGTGTGTGTATCAAATCCAAGAAAATCAAAGTTTATTGGTCGCGTACACAGTTTTGCAGATGTTATTTTAATGTAGCGAAAAGCCTATGTGTCTAGCTCCTACAATGCAGCAATATCTAGCAATACAATAACAATACACACATACTGCAAAAGCTGGCAAAAGCGGCAGAAATCCGGTGATATTGTAGAGAGAAGCAGTCCGATATGCACTGGGTTGTTATCGCGCTGTGCATACTGGCAGGTGATTGTCCGAGCTAAGGCTGGCTGATTCCGGGGGAAAAAGGCGAGGACCGCGAGCCATGGCTAACAAAGACTAATAGCTAGTTACCTGGCAGATCCATACCATATTGGGTGATGTGGGTTACTTTAAGACAAGAAGGTCAGTCAATAAGGAACATTTCAAGAACTTTGTTCAGTCGCAAAAAACCATCAAGCTCTATGATGATACTGGCTCTCATGAGGACCGCCACAAGACAGGAAGAACCAGAGTTAACTCTGTTGCAGAGGATATGTTCATTAGAATTAACTGCACCTCAGAAATTGCAGCCCAAAGAAATGCTTCACAGAGTTCAAGTAACATCTCATCTCAACATCAACTTTTCTGAGGAGACTACGTGAATCAGGTCTTCATTTTCGAATTTTCGAAACCACTACTTAAACACACCAATTATAAGAAGAGATCTGCTTGGGCCAATAAACACGAGCAATGGACATTAGACCGGTGGAAATCAGTGCTTTGGTCTGATGAGTCCAAAATTCCGATTTTTTTGTACTAACTGCCGTGTCTTTGTGAAATGCAGAGTAGGTGAACTTAGAATGTGTGGTTCCCACCATGAAGCATGGAGGAGGAGGTGTGATGGTGTGGGGGTGCTTTCATGTGACAATGTTGTGATTTATTTAGATTTCAATTCACAATTAATCAACATATCTACCACAGCATTATGCAGTGATAAGCAATCCCATCTGGTTTGTGATTAGTGGGGCTATTATTTGTTTCTCAACAGGACAATGACCCAACCCACCTCAAAGCTGTGTAAAGGCTATTTAACCAAGAAGGTGAGTGATGGAGTGCTGCCTCAGATGACCTGGCCTCCACAATCACCCGACCTCAACCCAATTGAGATGGTTTGGGATGAGTTGGCCGCAGAGTTATGGAAAAGCAGCCAACAAGTGCTCAGCATATGTGGGAACTCCTTCAAGACTGTTGGAAAATCATTCCAGGTAAAGCTGGTTAAGAGAATGCTAAGAGCGTGCAAGCTGTCATCAAGGCAAATGTTGGCTTCTTTGAAGAATCTCAAATATAAAATATAATTAGATTTGTTTAACACTTTCTTGCTTATTACATGATTCCATATGTGTTATTTCACAGTTTCGATGTCTTCACTATTATTCTACAATGTGGAAAATATAAAACAAATACTGGTACTGTATATATACACCACATGACCTTGAGAGGATTTGCAGAGAAGAATGAAAAAAAATATATATATAAAACCTGTTTTTGTTTTGTCATTATGGGGTATTGTGTGTAGTTTCATGAGGGGAAAAAAACGATGTAATACATTGTAGAATAAGTCAGTAACGTATCAAGATGTGGAAAAAGTCAAGGGGTCTGAATACTTTTCGAAGGCACCGTAGCTATTGAAATGCAAGCAGCAGGTAATGAGACCAGTTACAGAAAGTATTACAATACTACAACATAAAAAACATAATATTTCACTCAAGTCAACCTTACCAACATGATTGTTATAAGTATTATTCATATTAACCTACTGGACTTCCTTAGCACAAGCAAGAACATGAAACAAAGCGTATTAACTTTAAATTGTGTACTGGTGAATTAAGCAAATGTGTGGTAGCTGCAAACTGTCTGTGTTTACATCCCTCTCAGTCCAATCAACAAAGACGGCTATAGTGGAGGGAGAGAGTTTACAAGAGAAAAGGGTGGGGGCAACTAGGTAGCTAATCAACCAGCTAGTTATTAGAATCAGATGCACTAGATTAGGGTTGGAGAAAACCTACTAGACTGAAAGATCTTGCGTCGAGTCTGTTGATTCCAGATCTCGATCTGGTCATCCTCATCGTGGCACTCCAGCCCTCTGGGGCCTGATTGGTGTCACGTTTTCCTCAGCCTCACCTAACACACCTGATTAAACGGATTGTATTCCAAGGACCAGAGTTGCCCATCTCTATGAAAAGACTGTCACCATGGTCAACTGAAAAACATAAATAGTGTCACAATTGATTTGTTTGCAAGCTGTAGCAGCACTGAAACTTCTTAAAAACTAAACAATGCTGTCATATCTAACCTACATGCTTGTGGTCGGCAAAGACTGCAAACAGGTACAAGTAACAAACATTCATTGAAGTATAGTCAATGTGTTTAAAGTTGGATCATGTCTACATTGCCAGTGAGAGGTGAGGTGGGGACTGTGATTAGTCTAGATAGAACAGTATTTCTTAAACCTGGTCCTTGGGACCCAAAGGGGTGCATATTGTTGTTGATGATTTGAATCAGGTGCTAATGCAAAAACAGTATATCTTCCTTCACTGTCCCTGTCCTACAGTGGGCTCTAATTTCTATCAGCATATCGATTGTGCATCCAGGGATGGTAAAACCCTTGGTCATTGTTATTCTATCTTCCGCGATGCATATAAGGCCCTCCCCCGCCCTCCTGTCGGAAAAGCTGACCACGACTCCATTTTGTTGCCCCTTGCCTATAGACAGAGACTAAAACAGGAAGCTCCCGCGCACAGGTCTGTTCAAAGCTGATCCGACCAATCGGATTCCACGCTTCAAGATTGCGTCGATCACGTGGACTGGGATATGTTCCGCATTGTGTCAAACAACAACAACATTGACGAATACGTTGATTCGGTGAGCGAGTTTATTAGCAAGTGCATCGGTGATGTCGTACCCACAGTAACTATGAAAACATTCCCAAACCAGAAACCGTGGATTGATGGCAGCATTCGCGCGGAAATGAAAGCGCAAACCACTGCTTTTAATCAGGGCATGGTGTCTGGAAACATGACCGAATACAAACAGTGTAGCTATTCCCTCCGCAAGGCAATCAAACAAGCTAAGCTCAGTATAGAGACAAAGTAGAGTCGCAATTCAACGGCTCAGACAAAAGAGGTTTGTGGCAGGGTCTACAGTCAATCACAGATTACAAAAAGAAAACAAGCCACGTCGCGGACCAGGATGTCTTGCTCCCAGACAGGCTAAACAACTTCTTTGCCCGCTTTGAGGATAATACAGTGCCACTGACACGGCACGCTACCAAAACCTGCGGACTCTCCTTCACTGCAGCCAACGTGAGTAAAACATTTAAACGTGTTAACCTTCGCAAGGCTGCAGGCCCAGACGGCATCCCCAGCCGCGTCCTCAGAGCATGCTCAGACCAGCTGGCTGATGTGTTTACGGACATATTCAATCAATCCTTATCCCAGTCTGCTGTCCCCACATGCTTCAAGAGGGTCACCATTGTTTCTGTTCCCAAGAAAGCTAAGGTAACTGAGCTAAACGACTACCGCCCCGTAGCACTCTCTTCCGTCATCATGAAGTGCTTTGAGAGACTAGTCAAGGACCATATCACCTCTACCCTACCTGACACCCTAGACCCACTCCAATTTGCTTACCGCCCCAATAGGTCCACAGACGACGCAATCGCAACCACACTGCACACTGCACACTGCCCCATCCCATCTGGAATACCTATGTGAGAATGCTGTTCATCGACTACATCTCAGCATTTAACACCATAGTACGCTACAAACTCGTCATCAAGCTCGAGACCACCCTGTGCAACTGGGTACTGGACTTCCTGACGGGCCGCCCCCAGGTGGTCAGGGTAGGTAAGACGGGTGAGGGGAGTGGGGGGGGAGAGACGGGAATTGGAGAGAAAATTGACATGGCCTCATCAGTAAGGTGTACCAGTATGAATACAGGTATTCTGGTTGGAAATGGGGTACTTGTCGAGGCAAATAATGCATTTCTAAACCGTCTATACAGAGATTGTGGAGCCATTGATACATTGAGGAGATGAGGGGAGGATACTCCCGTGTAAATGTAAAGGAAGCCATAGGTAGAATTGACTCCGTACATCTCCTAGTTGAACTTTTCACTGGCATCCGAGCCATTAGACCAACAAAGAGAGATACAAAGGAATGGTGGTTTGTGTGTGTGTCACAGTGTGTGTCTCACTGTGTCTGTTACCAGAGTGCTATACCACAAAGCATACTAGATCTACTCAGGGTTTTCTAAAGCTAGCCAGCATTACATTCCAGGTCAGGCTTCATCCGTACTACGGCAGTGGATATCGCTCGCCTGCCCGCTTGCCGCTAACTCTAGCGGGCATGTAAATGTGCATGCATGTTGCACATGGCTAGTCGAGCGACAAACTCTTCATTGAGACAATGCTGAAACATCAATCCAAGGGCGAGTCAATGCCAAAATTAAAATGAAATACATTTTTTCTTGCATATTCATATGCAGCAGGCTATGGTGTTCCGACTTTGGTGTGCTTATTAATGCATGACCACCTTTTTCCCACTCTTATTTCTCCTTATGTAATGTGATAGGTATACATTTTTTACACACAAATATTTCATCAGTCGTCTTCCTCAAATGAGGAACGGAAGGAAGGAACGGAAGGGAGGGAATCTGATTTAATTGGTCCTCAACTCGTGGCTCATACACTTCATTCAGGATAAATGGAGTTAGCCCTGAGTTGGCCTGTGTACCTGACTGGATTTTGATGAATGCTCAACATCGCCAAATCAAAATAAAAGTTCTACCACAGTGACCATGTTATTTTGGGGAAGCCTATTTTATTCTGAGTTTGGACATATAAAGTTTGTATGTGAAAACTATTTCTAAAACGCATAGGCCTACTTTCAGTTTAGAGAGAGGCTCGCGCTGATGTGCCGACAGAATTTAAGCAAATCGTACAATCTGGCCAGGTTGCTACTGTTGTTAGCTAGCCAACTTCAGCTTACTAATACATACTCTTAAGAGTAGATTTACCCCATTAATGTACTTAGTAATGTAAAGGTGTTTTTTTCCCATATAAGACACACATGCAATCTGCCATCTGAGAATCAATTGAATGTTCTTAATCTTGATATACCCATTGGGGTCTTAAAGGGTCAATCTGCAGTTCAAAATGTTATAATGTCTAAATGAGTGGAATGGGTGATGTCATACATGAAAAAAACTAGTTTACATTACCAAGTACATTAATGGGGTTAACCTACTCTAAGAGTATGTATTTGGCTGTTTGAGAGAAGGTTTGAATCCTAATCAACCCATCCAATGTGAGTACATCTGTTGTTGTACAGAAGATCAATAAAGCTACAGTATTCCAGCAGTAGTCAAGCTGCTTATGCTGAAAAGCCTTGTTAGTGCATAGGTCAAATTAGCTTTTCGAATTTTCTTCAGGCAAAAGCCAATATTTCACTTAACCGTTTTTTTTGTTTAATATACATATAAAGGGGGTAAAAACAGTATGTAAAAAATGTTCAAGTGACCAATGTTCGATGACTCTGTCTACATAGGGCAGTGCTCTCTACGGTGCAGGGTAGAGTACAGGATGGTCGTCGGCTAGTGACAGTGTCTAAGGTCTCAGTCTCAGTCTCATATCAGTCTCTCGGTCCCAGCTTTGATGCACCTGTACTGTCTTCTAGGTTGTGGCAGGGTGAACAGGCCGTGGCTCAGGTGTCGGAAGTCCTTGATGATCTTCTTGGCCTTCCTGTGACACCGGGTGCTGTAGATGTCCTGGAGGGCAGGTAGTGTGCCCCTGATGATGTGTTGGGCAGACCGCACCACCCTCTGGATAGCCCTGCATTTCCGGGCAGTGCAGTTTCTGTACCAGGCGGTGATACAGCCTGACAAAATGCATTCAATCGGGCATCTGTAGAAGTTAGCGAGGGTCTAAGGGGCGAGGGCCACATGTTTTCAGCCTCTGAAGTGTCTGTATGTGTGTATTTGTCAGCACATTATTTGGTCAGAGCAACTTGTTCTTTCAGCAGCAGAGTTCAGACGGTTCAGTAGCAGTTACTCACTCACAAACCAGTTAAGAACAAGTGAACAAAATGAGATCAAAATACATTTTATTTGTCACATGCGCCGAATACAACAGGTGTCGACAACCCTGAAACATTTCCTTACTGTCCCTTCCCAACAATCCAGAGTTTAAAAAATATGAAAAAGTAAAATAGTAACACAAGAGGAATAAAATACACAAGAATGATACCAATTCCAAGAATGATTACCAGTACCATATCAGCACATGCCTTGAGTAGATTAGGGCATGGGATGAAGCAAACTTCCTTCAACTGAACAACAGCAAAAATGAGGCCCTACTTGTTGGCACCCTCCACCAATAACCCACCTCACCATTGCAGGACAGGACATCCCTCTCTCCGCTTCAGTTTCCAGTCTGCAGCTTGATTCCTCCCTGACCTTTGCGGCCATATCAAACAACTGTGTAAAGCGTCATTCTATCACCTCAAGAACAACGCCAAACTCGGTACCACCCTCACTCAGTCTGATGCAGAGAAGCTTGCCCATGTCTTTCTCCTCTGAAGGCTGGACCACTGCAACACACTCTTCATCGGGATCCTTGGAAGGAGTCTCCAGAAGCTCCAATGCATCCAGACCAGAGCTGCCAGGATCCTGATGGAGGTGCTGAAACACCATCACATCACCCCCATCCTGGCATCTCTGCACTGGCTTCGCATCTCATTCCAGATTGAATTCAAAACCCTCATTCTGACTTTCCAGTGTATTCATGGTAATGCCCCTCCATATCTCAAATAACTGCTCTCCCCACAGACACTGGGCTCCTTTAAAACAGGACTAAAGACCTTTCTCTTCACTGGGCATCTCACAGCTGGGTTTCCCTTTTTAATCTGTTATTGAGCCGGTGTAATCATATTCCAACTTCCTCACATATTTTCCTTTTCATGTTTGATGTCTTGTCGGAGGTTGTGGAAGGCTTTCTTGCATGTGTCCAATGCAAATACTGCCTGTAATCCATTGTATTTGGTTTAGATACGTTAGTATGATCACTGTGAGGACGACGTCGTCTATGCACTTATTGATGAAGCCTGTGACTGGTGTGGTAAACTCCTCAATCCTATCAAATGAATTCTGGAACTTATCCCAGTCTGTACTCGGAAAGCAGTCTTGTAGACTCGTGTCTGCTTCATCGGACCACTTTTGTATTGATCACATCACTGGTACTATCTGTTTGAGCCTTTGTTTGTAAACAAGAAGCAGGAGGATATAGTCGTGGTCTGATTTGCCTAAGGGAGGGCGAGGGAGGCCCTTGTATACATTTTTGTGAGTCGAATAAAAGTGGTCTCGAATTTCAGCGCCACTTGTGGTGCAGGAGACGTGTTGGTAGAAGTGATGTTGAATGGTTTTAAGTCTCCCCGCGTTAAAGTCTACGCAATTTGTTTGTTAACATTTGTTTACAGTTCGTTGAGTGCCAAAGTGGTGTTGACAGCTTACATGAGGTATTCTACATCAGGTGAGCAAAAGCTCACAATTTTCTTCAAACTGGAAGTAGCAGACCAGTTGTTGTTTAAGAATAGGCACACCCCTACCCCTTTGGACTTGTCTGAGGCCGCCGTCGTTCGAGTGTGTCACTGCATGGAGAGCCCACTGAGTTACATATTCATAGATTAGGTCAGCCAAGTTTCTGCAAACTGTATAATATTGCAGCTTTTCAAGTCTCTCAAACGAAGCTCTTCCAATTTATTCTCGAGTGACTGGACATTTGCCAATAAAACAGAGTTGAGTGCCAGTCAATTTTCTCTTCGTCCCAGTTTCACCAAGTAGCCTAGCGTGTTGGGCCAGTAACCGAAAGGTTGCTAGTTTGAATCCCCGAGCTGACTAGGTAACTAGGTAAAAAAATCTGTTGACTTGTCTTTGAGCAAGGCACTTAATCCTAATTGCTCCTGGTTTGGTGTCAATAATGCCCCTCTCTCTCTCTCTCTCTCTCTCTCTCTCTCTCTCACCAGATTTCTGGTATTCCAGCTGGAATCAGACAGGACTGTGCAGTTTTTCCTGCTAATAAGGAACGCCAGGAATCAGTTTTATCCCACTCAGAGTCCACAAACCCCAGAGTTTTTAATTAAAGAGAAAATCCAGAGCAGCAAGAAGAGAATGTAAGGATGTAATCAATAATTCATAACTATGCTTTACTGGACAAATCACACACTGTGATGACTGTGATATGTTGTTGTTTAACTACCTTAGTTGAGCAAGTCATTCTGGATAAGCGTGTCTGCTAAATTACCAAAAATGTAAATTTATATGTGAAAATTAATATGCCTAAGTGAACTGCAAAGCACACTGGAGCAGAGCTCATTAGAATAATATCCAGCATGTTTTGCAATTTTTCATTTTTACATATACATTTGTATTTAGTTCATTTAGCAGACACTTTTATCACACCATAGTGCTATCAGACTTTCGATACCAATGCAGGATGAAAGAGGTCCAGAAATGTGAACCAAAATAATAAAATGACAGTATTTAGAAAATTCAAATTACAGTATTTTCAAAATACAAATTACAGTGTTTTGAAAATACAAAATACATTGGAGTATTGTTTAAAAAAACTCAGAAGTCATTAAAATACGTATTTCAAATACATGTAACAGAAATACTGCCCATCTCTGCACCTATCTAAACATACATTCTTTGTGAGATCAGTGTTAATTTTTTGAAATGTCAACTTTTTTCAATTTCACAAAAAATTAGCACCCGTCAAAATAAAATGTTCTTTCTTCTCCTTCATGTGATGGAAGTGTCGAGTGCGTTAGATCCCTGAGGAAGCTTCAGCGTTCTCATTAGAGTTCTTTCAATGGAAAGCCAATGTATCCCATTGATCCCATTTCAGCCATTACTGGGGTGTGTTTGGCAGATCATTACAAACATTTACTACAGGCACGGGCAAGAGTATGAAAGAGTCGCAGGAGTAAAATGAAAGCAATCAATCTACCCCTCCAACACAGGAAATAGATGGCTAAATAAAACTAATCAAAAACAGTGCACTATAAAGGGAATAGGGTGCCATTTGTATTTCTCATTCACTCAGACCAGACAGGCGTCAGAAGAATGATATTTGGCAGTGTGTGTGTGCGCGTGTGGGTGTGTGTGTGGGTGGGGGGGGATGGTTGTGTGAAGATGAAGAGGAGTCCCAGGACGTTGAGTGACATTAAACCCAGAGCAGCGTCACAGCTTTTGCATGCAAAAGGCTGGCCCTTAGACAGTCAGAGAGGCTTTCTATAACAGTCACAGGGAATGAAGATGAGCTGGGCTGAGATGAGCAGAAGGGGGGGGAGAATGAGAGAGAGAGATGCAGCCTTGGAATGCCAGTTATTTCACTTTTGTTTATTGTTTATTTCACTTGCTTTGGTAATGTAAGCATATGTTTTCAATACCAAGAAAGCCCATTTGAAGTAACTGAGAGAGAGAGAGAGAGAGAGAGAGAGAATTAACAGCCCAAACAGATATAACATTTGACTAGAACATAATAATTTATGAGAGAGAGAGATGGGTAGAGGATTCGGTGATACGGTGTAAGTGACATTCACTTTACTGCGTCCAAATGGCACACTATTCCCTACGCACCACTTTTGACAGGGTCCATATGGGTGTGGTCAAAAGTAAGGAACTATATAGGGAACAGGGTCCATTTGGGAAACTGATCTGTTCTGGAGGAGCTGAATTGGGCCTGTAAGGGAAGCAGTCACATTCAGATCGTAGTTTGAAAAACAGACACTTTTCAGAACTCAACTCCAGACTAGTGCTGTTGGGAGAAGTGAGGAACAATACTATCATTACATGAATTATGAAATTAAACCGTGAAAAGAATGCTGGGGATGCTTTCCATTTACAAAATCCTGAGAAAGAGAAGTGAGAGAGACTGAGGGAGGGAGGAAGAGATCGGCTAGATTTACAGGGTTTTTTTAACGCTTTGAAGCAATTTTCACAAATAAGTGGGGAATTTTCACAACTCTTAGTACAAAACTCAAAACAAAGCAACAAAAAGGCAGTTGTTTCACAATCAAACAATCACTTTGTCACCAACCTAGTCAGTGTTTCATCTAGAAATACATGATTCACATTGCAATACATATTCACATAAAGTAATTGTCTTTCACTGTGCAATGCTCACATTACTTTTGATATGATTCTTTTCTCTTTTGTTAAAATATGTTTTACTATTATTCAATCTGACTGCTCTTAATTGATGATCACTTATTAAACCTTTGTGAAACCTATAGATTTTTACATGTAAACTGGGTTGTCTACTACAGATTTTGAAAACTACAGTACAGAATGAAAATGTATGTCTGTAAAGTAGAAACATAAAAAGTATGATATCTACTCTAATGTACTTCTATGATGATGAATATTATGAATTTACATCACAGTAAGTTGCATTTTTATGTTGACAAGATCAGTATTTAACAAATCAAATCAAAGTTTATTGATCATGTACACCAGTGGCGGTCGGTGTTGTTTACTATTACGGTGGCCAATTTATTTTTATGAGTCGAGAAGCAAATTAGAGTAATCAACGTGAGAGACAGTGACAAATTCAATACTGCCTTGCACAATCTTGACTGCATCTAGCTGATCTGGGGTGTAATGATTTGCCCAAATAGTTGCAAAACTGAATGTTTCTATTGTACAAAATAGGACTTGTTATATTTCTGTGATGTATATAAAGTGTAATATTGGGATGAAAACTTAAAATGTAATATATGTCAACTCTATATCTGACATGGTACGGGTGTCTTTTTTTAAGCCCGTAACCATGTGTGTGAGGTGTATAAAAAATTTTCTAAGTAGATTTGTTTAAGACTACCAAGAATCACTCTGTGTAATCCTGATTTAGCCCACTGTAGTAAAAGGTTAAGAAACATTTTGCAACAGAATCGACAGACTGATCACCGACACACAGTTCACCTTTTTAGCAGCCATATGCAGCATCATCACTTTGCTTGTTGTAGAACTCCTTGTAGCATCTACGCACTCTCCTCTCACCTTTTCTCTTCACTTGTGGACTTCAGTGCACAACAAAACAGCTGTCTGTGAGAATCTAAAAAAACTCTCCAAGCCAAACCTTCATACCATAACCACTAACAGCTACACAGCCTATATCCTTGTCACCATATTAGCTAATATCATAGTGGATAAAGTGACTAGGCAATAGGACATATAATAAACATTAACAGCAGCGTATGAGGTCAGTCAAAATGCAAAAAGTGTCAATGCAGATAGTCCAGGTAGCTATTGGTTAACTATATAACTAACTATTTAGCAGTCGTATGGCTTGGGGGTAGAAGCCATTCATGGTCCTGTTGGTTCGATAATTGTTGCATCTGTACCACTTGCTGTGCGGTAGCAGAGAGAACAGTATATGACTTGGTGGCTGGAGTCTATATACAGGGGGGTACAGAGTCGATATAGAGGGGGGAACCGGTTAGTTGGGGTATTGTGTATATGTAGTTATTAAAGTGACTATGCATAGATGATAACAACAGAGAGTAGCAGTGGTGTAAAAGAGGGGTGGGGGGGCAATGTAAATACTCTGGTTAGCCATTTGATTAGGTGTTCAGGAGTCTTATGGCTTGGGGGTAGAAGCTGTTTAGAAGCCTCTTGGACCTAGACTTGGCGCTCCGGTACTGCTTGCCGTGTGGTAGCAGAGAGAACAGTCTATGACTAGGGTGGCTGGAGTCTTTGAAAATGTTAAGGGCCTTCCTCTGACACCGCCTGGTATAAAGGTCCTTGATGGCAGGGAGGTCTGCCCCAGTGATGAGGGTCAGCGTGGTGGACGTGTTGTTGCCTACCCTCACCGCCTGGGGTCGGCCCGTCAGCAAGTCTAGGATCCAGTTGAAGACGGAGGTGTTTAATCCCAGAGTCCTTAGCTTAGTGATGAGCTTTGAGGGCATTATGGTGTTGAATTCTGAGCTGTAGTCAACGAACAGCTTTCTCATGTAGGTGTTCCTTTTGTCCAGGCCGGAAAGGGCAGTGTGGTGAGCAATAGAGATTGCATCATCAGTCAACGGTTTCCTTAATATTAGAAAGAACAATGAGGATATTTACAGTAATTTCAATGAGAACCTATGGCAGAGTGCTCAAGACAAGCTTGATGCAAACTAATGCCTGATAACCATTACGTTTCTATTATTTATTTAATTTGATTACATTGTGAATGATGCCTACAATGATCACACCTTTGGTCACACATTGGATAGAAATGATGGAAATGTGATGTTCAGACAGTTTTAATGGGTGGTGTATTGCATGATGTGAAAACAGTGTCATGTACTGTAATTCACAGTACTGTAGCATAATACATTTTAAGGACAATTTCAAAACATGTATCTAAAATTTGTTGGTATTGGATTAACTGGTTGTTAAAATAACTACATTGAGAACATATCCTTATGTTGTGTTTTGGTGATTAAACCAATGTACACATTATACTTCACAGTAGACTTATATTTTGGATCAATGGTTGTGTGGTGAAAGATGTCTACAAACAAAATGAATGCATAATGAAAGGTTTTGAATATAAGACTGGCTGCTTTACAAGTGTTACCAGTTTTGAGTTTTGTACTAAGAGTTTTGAGAATTCACCACATACTTGTGAAAATAGCACCAAAGCAATAAAAAAAACTGTACTTTTTTTTGTGCTTGCGTTTATTATGCAAGTTTATGCATTGAGATTGTATTTGTGTGTGCATGTACAGTATGTGTGCATTTGTGTTTGTATGTGTGTGGTTGTGTGTGCAACAAGCTCTCACAGTCTGATGTCAGAATTAGACGTTCATCCATTTTTCTCAAACTTGTTTAAGGTTTACTTTTGGCATTAACTCCAAATTGTTAAGGTTAGGGTTAAGGCTTGAGATAGGCTTAACATTTTTATTTATTTATAAATAAATGTTATGTCGCTGGATTCGAACATGCAACCTTTTTACACCAGAGGCAGATGCTTACTTGAAGGTAACAGCTCTCACTGTTGCCCCTAGTGCCGGTTTCCATGTCATCTCCCGACGTCCTTAGACATAGATGGACGTCTAATACTGACTTGTATCACAGGTGACCTGGCTGGTGTGTGTGTGCATTTATGTGTGTTTGAGTGTGTATGTGTGTGTGTTTGAGGCAGGGAATAAAGCATTTAAATGTAGACGTTATTAGAGCAGACACTAAATAATTACATTCTTAAGAAAAGTTGATAATACCGTCAGAGGAGGACACACTCAAATAAAGTGTAGTCCTGGCTTCCCCCATCACCCACGCACACACACGATACACAAACAAGCACACGCACGTGCGCGGGCACACACAAGCACACGCACACAGCTACCCAGCCCAGGGCCCCAAAACAACAACAAGATGAACGATGTGCGACGACTCTCATACAAGGTGATAAGATTGTTCTGATTAAAACGATTACTTCTGCCTGATTTCAATCAATCTGCTTTATGGTTGGTGTTGCCATGCCACAGAGAGAGATCCACAGACGGATGTTGTTTTGTTGTTTTTTGGTACCTAATGCATAATTTATGATACGGGATGGGGCTGAGTCTCTGATGTATGGCTGCTCAGGCCAATGAAGAGATGAGAGACAGAGATCTGTGTCTGTCGCAAAGCACTCAGGCTGGTTGACCATACAGGTAGGGACCAAATGTTATCCCTCTCTGTGTGTGCATGCATGTGTGTGTGTGTTATTTGTATGCATGCACGTACACAATGACACACACGCAAACTCACAAATTGTGCTTCCTTCTTTTACACTGATCTGACTGAAGAAAGGGAAGAAGAGATTGTTTCTGTTAAAAGGCTCAGTCACATTAGACAAGTGGCTTAGTCTTAGAAAATCTCCATCCTTCTCACAATACTAAACAATCCCTCACATTTTATTATGTTATACATAACAAGGCCTGGTTATATATTATCCCAAATGGCACCCTGTCCCTATATAGTGCAGACCTGGGTTTAAATACAGTACACATGTATTTGATTTTATTCTTATGTAAATACTTATTATCTGTGTATTTAAGTATTTTCAAAAGATGTGGCCTGAATCAACTACTTCTATTGGAAGTGACCAATATTCTTTTAACATGTTACATTTTTTTATACAGAAAAAAATAAATACAAAAAAATAGTAGGACCTAACAAATACCAATTAACCTGTGAGAAAAAAAACGAAACAGAAAAGAAAAAGATGACAGCAAACAAAAACCAGCAAAAAAACAGGACTACATTAAAATAAAATCACTGGCTAATCACTGGCAGAGAGAATAGGAGAAATATGTCAATCAAGATTATAGAACACGTGGAAAGGGTTAGGTTTATATTTTCACTGCGGTCTCATGAACCACTGATATGACCAAGTCATTTACCCCATTTCAAACCATATTTCTCCACATGATTGATAAGTCATAAGTTAGGAGAACCATACATTTACTTACCTGGAGTCAATCAGAGACTTTAACCAGAATTTTCTTCCAAGCGTAAGGAATGTGTGTACTCAGTCTGCATTGGAAGCAAGGAGATCATGCAAAGGTGGGGGATCACCCAGAATGTACAGATTGGGGAAAAAAATGTAATGTTGTAACGAATAACCTATTTTACAGTATGTTTTCATGAATGGCTGCCCTGAAGTCTTGCAGTTTTGGGCACGACCAAAAAACTCTCCCTACATCTCCATCACTCTGGACTATCCCCCAGCTTGTCTCTAAACAACCCTGAAGGCAGTGTTGTTGAAATCAAGGTCTGGAGTCCTGTCTTGAGACCACATATTGAGTTCAGCGGAGGCTGGTGACTTGAAAAATTGAGGAGGATGGAAGACCAACATTATAGGTGCGGACCGAACAACGAAGCACATTTGAAAAATCATCAAAGACAAATGATTTTTTTACCTGAAACATTTAAGAAAGACATTTATAGGGTTGAGGTGTTCAGAGGCTTTAGTGCAGAAAAAGGTTTGTCGTGGATGAATGGATGGAGGGTGTTGGAGAAGAGCCCAACTCCTCCACTAAGGGCAGGACACTATTGTTTTCACTATATATTTTACCTCTTGGGGATGTTATTCGAAAACATAATGTTAACTTTCACTGCTATGCGGATGACACACAGCTGTACATTTCAATGAAACATGGTGAAGCCCCAAAATTGCCCTTGCTAGAAGCATGTGTTTCAGACATAAGGAAGTGGATGGCTGCAAACTTTCTACTTTTAAACTCGGACAAAAACAGAGATGCTTGTTCTAGGTCCCAAGAAACAAAGAGATCTTCTGTTGAATCTGACAATTAATCTTAATGGTTGTACAGTCGTCTCAAATAAAACTGTGAAGGACCTCGGCGTTACTCTGGACCCTGGTCTCTCTTTTGAAGAACATATCAAGACCATTTCAAGGACAGCTTTTTTCCATCTACGTAACATTGCAAAAATCAGAAACTTTCTGTCCAAAAATGATGCAGAAAAATTAATCCATGCTTTTGTCACTTCTAGGTTAGACTACTGCAATGCTCTACTTTCCGGCTACCCGGATAAAGCACGAAATAAACTTCAGTTAGTGCTAAATACGGCTGCTAGAATCCTGACTAGAACCAAAAAATTTGATCATATTACTCCAGTGCTAGCCTCTCTACACTGGCTTCCTGTCAAAGCAAGGGCTGATTTCAAGGTTTTACTGCTAACCTACAAAGCATTACATGGACTTGCTCCTACCTATCTCTCTGATTTGGTCCTGCCGTACATACCTACACGTACGCTACGGTCACAAGACGCAGGCCTCCTAATTGTCCCTAGAATTTCTAAGCAAACAGCTGGAGGCAGGGCTTTCTCCTATAGAGCTCCATTTTTATGGAACGGTCTGCCTACCCATGTCAGAGACGCAAACTCGGTCTCAATCTTTAAGTCTTTACTGAAGACTCATCTCTTCAGTGGGTCATATGATTGAGTGTAGTCTGGCCCAGGAGTGGGAAGGTGAACGGAATCTAAGTGTGCGAATCTAAGTGTGCGTTCTCTAATTCTCTCCTTCTCTCCTTCTCTCTTTCTTTCTCTCTCTCGGAGGACCTGAGCCCTAGGACCATGCCCCAGGACTACCTGACATGATGACTCCTTGCTGTCCTCAGTCCACCTGGCCGTGCTGCTGCTCCAGTTTCAACTGTTCTGCCTTATTATTATTCGACTATGCTGGTCATTTATGAACATTTGAACATCTTGGCCATGTTCTGTTATAATCTCCACCCGGCACAGCCAGAAGAGGACTGGCCACCCCACATATGCTCTCTCTAATTCTCTCTTTCTTTCTCTCTCTCGGAGGACCTGAACCCTAGGACCATGCCCCAGGACTACCTGACATGATGACTCCTTGCTGTCCCCAGTCCACCTGACCGTGCTGCTGCTCCAGTTTCAACTGTTCTGCCTTATTATTATACGACCATGCTGGTCATTTATGAACATTTGAACATCTTGGCCATGTTCTATTATAATCTCCACCCGGCACAGCCAGAAGAGGACTGGCCACCCCACATAGCCTGGTTCCTCTCTAGGTTTCTTCCTAGGTTTTGGCCTTTCTAGGGAGTTTTTCCTAGCCACCGTGCTTCTACACCTGCATTGCTTGCTGTTTGGGGTTTTAAGCTGGGTTTCTGTACAGCACTTTGAGATATCAGCTGATGTACGAAGGGCTATATAAATACATTTGATTTGATTTGATTTGACTGGGATGACAAAAAACAATAACACACAGTTAGACAAAAGTGCTAAGAATGAGTTAGTCCAAGCAAGGAGTAAAATCACGTTGATGTGTAATAATGTGATTGTGTTTGTTTATGTGATTGACTCTACATAGTAATGAAATAAAATGTAAAGGTGTACTCACAGTGCGTGGAGAGGAAAGATTCAATGTGCCAGGGGATAAAAGGGCATATGGGAAATGGGGAATAAAAGACGGCAGAGGACCAGAGGACCAGAGGAGTCCGTCCTTGAGAGGGGAACATGGCTGTTCAGTTCTTCAGAGGGGTACATGGCTGTTCAGTTCTTCAGAAGGGTACAGGGCTGTTCAGATCTTCAGAAGGCACAGGGCTGTTTAGTACTCCAGAGGGCACAGCCCCCTTTACTGGCTCAAATAGCTGACCTTTCAACCTCAAATATTGTCAAAGAATAAGAAATAAAAGTAACAAGTAATGTGCGGGGGCACCGGTTAGTTGAGGTAATATGTACATGTAGGTAGAATTATTAAAGTAACTATGCATAGATAATAACAACAGAGAGTAGCAGCGGTGTAAAAGAGGAGGGGGGACAATGCAAATAGTCTGGGTAGCCATTTGATTAGATGTTCAGCATTCTTATGGCTTGGGGGTAGAAGCTGTTTAGAAGCCTCTGGAGTCTTTGACAATTTTTAGGGCCTTCCTCTGACACTGCCTGGTATAGAGGTCCTGGATGGCAGGAAGCTTGGCCCCAGTGATGTACTGGGCCGTTCGGACTATCCTCTGTAGTGCCTTGCGGTCGGAGGCTGAGCAGTTGCCATTCCAGGCAATGATGCAACCCGACCCTTAGTAAATTTCTGGAAAGAATTGTGTTTGACCAGATACAATGCTATTTTACAATAAACAAATTGACAACAAACTTTCAGCATGCTTATAGGGAAGGACAATCAACAAGCACAGCATTTACACAAATGACTGATGATTGGCTGAGAGAAATTGATGATAAAGCCCCAAGATTTTTTGGGGGGGGAAACACGAGAAGATTGGCTGAGTCAGGTAGGAGACCTGAGCCAACTCCTCATGCTTACCGTGGGGAGTGTGTAACTGGTCAGGCACCGTGTTATGCAGAGATGCGCACGGTGTCTCCAGCGCTCTATTCCAGCTCCTCGCATTTGCCGGGCTAGAATGGGCATCCAGCCAGGACATATTGAGCCAGCTCTATGTTCTGGATCTCCAAAGCATCTCCACGGTCCAGTGTATCCTGTGCCTTCTCCCCGCACTCACCCTGAGGTGCGTGTCACCAGCCCAGTACCACCAGTGCCAACACCACGCACCAGGCTTCCTGTGCGCCTTGAGAGCCCAGTACGCCCTGTTCCTCCTCCCCGCACTCGCCCTGAGGTGCATGTCCCCAGCCCGGTACCACCAGTGCCGGCACCACGCACCAGGCCTACAGTGCACCTCGGCAGTCCAGTACGCCCTGTTCCTCCACCCCGCACTTGCCATAAGGTGCGTGAACCCCAGGTTTCCAATCAGTACCACCAGTTCCGGCACCACGCACCAGGCCTCCAGTGCGCCTCGGCAGTCCAGAGCGTCCGGCGACAGTACCCAGTCCAGAGCGTCCGGCGACAGTACCCAGTCCAGAGCGTCCGGCGACAGTACCCAGTCCAGAGCGTCCGGCGACAGTTCACAGACCGGAACCTCCAACGACGGGCCACAGTCCGGAACCTCCAACGACAGGCCACAGTCCGGAACCTCCAACGACGGGCCACAGTCCGGAACCTCCAACGACGGGCCACAGTCCGGAATCTCCAACTACGGGCCACAGTCCGGAACCTCCAACGACAGGCCACAGTCCGGAACCTCCAACGACGGGCCACAGTCCGAAACCTCCAATGACGGGCCACAGTCCGGGAACCTTCAACGACGGGCCACAGTCCGGGATCTCCAACGACGGGCCACAGTCCGGAACCTTCAATGACGGGCCACAGTCCGGGGTCTCCAGCAACGGGCCACAGTCCAGAGCCTCCGACGATGATCCACGGGTCTGTGCTACAAGAGCAGGCTCAGTGTAAAGAAGGTGGGCGGCGCCCAGAACCAGAGCCGCCACCGAGGTTAGATGCCCACCCACACCCTCCCATTTGGGTTTAGGTTTGCGGCTGGGAGTCTGCACATTTGGGGGGGTACTGTCACGCCCTGACCTTAGCTATCTTTGTTTTCTTTATTATTTTGGTTAGGTCAGGGTGTGACGAGGGTGGTATGTGTTTTTTTGTTTTGTCTACGGTTTTTTGTATACCTATGGGGTTTTGGTTTGTCTAGGTGAATGTAGGTCTATGGTGGCCTGAATTGGTTCCCAATCAGAGGAAGATGTTTATCGTTGTCTCTGATTGGGGATCCTATTTAGGTTGCCATTTCCATTTTGTTTTTTGTGGGTTATTGTCTATATGTAGTTGCTGTCAGCACTCGTGTTATATAGCGTTACGTTAGTTTTGTTTCTTTGTTAGTTTGTTTAGTGTTTTTCCTTCATTAAAAGAAGAATGTATGCTTATCACGCTGCGCCTTGGTCTCATCAATATGACGAACGTGACAATGAGAGCTTTGCACAATCTTGCCACTCTCAACCAGCTTCATGAGGTAGTCCCCTGGAATGCATTTCAATTATCAGATGTTAAAACTTAATTTGTGGAATTTCTTTCCTTCTTAATGCATTTGAGCCAATCAGTTGTGTTGTGACAAGGTAGGGGTGGCATACATAGGATAGCCCTATTTGGTAAAAGACCAAGTCCATATTATGGCAAGAACAGCTCAAATAAGCAAAGAGAAACTACAGTCCATCATTACTTTAAGACATGAAGGTCAGTCAATGCGGAATATTTCAAGAACTTTGAAAGTTTCTTCAAGTGCAGTTGCAAAAACCCACAACCCATAATGAAGTTACATTGGGAACATTTGAGATATTAAAAGCGATATGTGTAATTGTTTGGTTTGTTGAAGGCAGTTGTCTGTATTTCAACATTAACCTGTGTGTATGTGTTGGGAATACAGTCGTGTGTGTGCATGGGAGGAAGAAGGAGTGTTAGGAATAGAGTTGTGTGTTCATGGAAGGAGTGTGAGGAATAGCAGACCTGCCAACCCTGTCCAACTTTTTAGAGTACGAGACACAAATTGGATCACACCTGGTTCAGTTCGGTCCTCTGATAAGGTATTTACAAAACATAAATAAAATATTCATACTAATAAGTACAGAACATATAAATAAATATATGTTTTGTGGAATTAGCACAGATTATCCGTATGTTTATCCCATTACATGTACAGTGTAGAATGGTGATAATTATCTATAACGTTTTTCTTCACACATGTCCCCAAGTTTAGTCTCTAATGTAAAAGAACTTGTCACCTCTCAAACAGGACCAATCTCTAGGGCCAGCTCACAAATATTGGCTATTTAGACACGGTTCCTAATCAACACTAACTGCAAAATCATTTTGTTCTTCCTCTGTCAATCATAGTTACCTGCAAGGAAACACGTGCCGATGTCATTGCTTTGCACAAAAATGGCATCACAGGCAAGGATATTGCTGCCAGTAAGATTGCATCTAAATCAACCGTTTATCGGATCATCAAGAATTTCAAGGAGAGCGGTTAAATTGTTGTGAAGAAGGCTTCAGGGCGCCCAAGAAAGTCCAGCAAGCACCAGGACCGTCTCCTAAAGAGAGAAAGAGACTTCAGTGGGCCAAGACACATGAGCAATGGACATTAGACCGGTGGAAATCTGTCCTTTGGTCTGATGAGTCCAAATTTGAGATTTTTGTTCCACCCACCGTGTATATTGTGAGACGCAGAGTAGGTGAACGAATGATCTCTGCACGTGTGCTTTCCACCATGAAGTATGAAGGAGGAGGTGTGATGGTGTGGGGGTTCTTTGCTGGTGACACAGTCTGTGATTTATTTAGAATTCAAGGGACACTTATCCAGCATGGCTACCACAGCATTCTACAGTGATACGTTGTCCCATCTGGTTTGCGTTTAGTTGGAATATCATTTGTTTTTCAAGAGGACAATGACCCAACATGTGTAAGGCCTATTTGACCAAGACGGAGAGTGATGGCGTGCTGCATCAGATGACCTGGCCTCTACAATCACCCTACCTCAACCCAATTGAAATGTTTGGGATGAGTTGGACCGCAGTGAAGTAAAAGCAGCCAACAAGTGTTCAACATATGTGGGAACTTCTTCAAGACTGCTGGAAAAGCATTCCATGTGAAGCTGGTTGAGAGAATGCCAAGAGTGTGCAAAGCTGTCATCAAGGCAAAAGGGTGACTACTTTTACGAATCATAAAATATGTTTTGATTTGTTTAACACTTTTTTGTTGCGATCCATCAAACACATTTGATGAGTCATCACAGTGGTCTCTGATTTGTGGTCCGACTCGCTCAGGTGGAACAAACTTAAACGTGCGCTTTTTTTCAATGCTGGTTTGAATATCATTGAGAAAACGGAAGTGTCAATGATTTTTTTTCGCAAACATCTTTTCTGAATTTAAAAGTAATCCTCGAAGTAATCAACTCGTTTTTCAAAAGTATATTTAATCTGATTACAATATTTTTGCAATCAACGTAACTGATTAGAGTTACTGTTTTTTTGTAATCTGTTACTCCCCAACCCTGCTAGTCGGCTACCACCCTGTTACTCAACCCTGTACCCTAGAGGCTGCTGCCCTATATATATATATATATATATATATATATATATATATATACATAGACATGGAATCACTGGTAACTGTAATAGTGGAACACTGCTTTATTCATTTCATATGTATATACTGTATTCTATTCTACGGATTTTAGTCAATGCCACTCCGACATTGCTCATCCTAATATTTATATATTTCTGAATTTTAAATTTAACTTTTAGATTTGTGTGAGTTGTTAGATACTGCTGCACTGTTGGAGCTGGGAACACAAGTATTTTGTTACACCCGCAATAATATCTGCTAAATATGTGTATGTGACCAATACACTTTGATTTGATTTGATGGAGTGAGAGGACAGAGGTGAGTTGGTGTGACAGCTGTTGTTAGTTTTTATATTTATTTTTCAAAATAATATTGTTGCTTGGCCTGGCGGAGCTCCGTTGCCTTCTTAAATCATGCAGAGACGGGCAGCGTGAAGGTCTCGTCATCGATTTTGCTGGAAAAGGGAGAAATTGTGCTTTACAATGGTATTAATATCCCAGTTGACCTGGAAGTATTACATTTTTTGGGCGCTAACATAAGGTCAAGTGTATGGAACACTGTACGGAAGTTGTTTGCTAGCTACCGTTGCATACATACATATACACATACATACTTCTTGTTTTTATAAGAAACATCAATGTTTTGGAAATTCCAAATAGTTTGCTTCGTCAAATTACACATAGCACTGACACACACACTTACGCCCCCAGCCATGCAACCAGGGGTCTTTTCACAATCCCCAGGTCCAGAACAAATTCAAGTAAACGTACAGCATTATAAAGAGCCATGAGAGCACGGAATGACCTTTCCATCTCATATAGCGCAAGTGAACAGCAAACATGGTTTCAAAAAACAAATGCCTCTCCCCATGTGACCTACTTGTTGTGTCTGCATGTACTGTCATGTATGTGTAACTGATAGATGCACACACACACACACACACACACACACACACACACACACACACACACACACACACACACACACACACACACACACACACACACACACACACACACACACACACACACACACACACACACACTACAATGTTTTTAAATGTACATTGTAAAGTCTTTTGTCTTTAATGTATTTTTCATTATGTGTCGGACCCCAGTAAGACTAGCTGTCACCAATGGCGTCGGCTAATGAGGATCCTAATAAATAAAATCAAACCCAACCCGTTTGAACCAGAGAGGTGCGTGGGGCTGCCTTAATTGACTTCATCGGCACCCGGTGAGCAGTTGTTGTTGGGGGTTAACTGCCTTGCTCAAGGGCAGAACAGCATATTTTTCCACCTTGCCGGCTCAGGGATTCGAACCATCAACCTTTCTATCAGGTTATCTGCCCCACCCGTACTAGGTAATGATTTTTATATTAGCAAATTATTTCACAGTATCTCCAACATAAAGTTCCCCCAGAACAAGGACAGCCCTCTCAGCCTTTCCAGAGAAATGGTTTCTTATCCATATTGAACTTAGGATTCAGCCAGATTCCAGCTGAAAGATTTAAGGAGGGGTTTCAACTTGAACACTACAGACCAAACAACAGCATATGTAGGAGTATGGGATGAGTCTGTGCCTCTGACAGTTTAGCCGATATATAGTGAAGAGATGGAATGTCATTAAAGTGGGTGGGGCGCGTTCTGTGGGTAGGGATCAAGGAGCCTCAGGCCAAAAGCCTGATGGTATAATAGCAGGTTTGGAATGCCAAGGCAACCTTGAGCCACTGGCCCTATAACTTGCGCAAGTTAAGCCTAGGGCATTTGTAGGCAAGCACAAAGACAAAGGTATATGCACACACACACGCACACACATGCACACACATGCACACACACACCTGAACAGCAAGGCCTGGTCCTCCACAGCCTGGTGTAGTATCAGTAACCTACATCTGGCCGAGATAATATCCAGACTCAGCCTGTTTAAGTGTCTGCTGGGCAAGCAGGAAATGTCACTCTATTTTCACTAGCAGCTAGGTACAGGAGAAAGGGAGGAGGGAGAAGTGGAAGAGGGAATGAGAGGGGGTAGAGAAGGAGGAAAAACAAGTGGATGAGTAGGTAGGAAAGATAGAAAGACATAATAGAAAGTGGAAGCTGGAGAGGCAGAGGACCTACAGTTGAAGTCGGAAGTTTACATGCACCTTAGCCAAATACATATAAACTCAGTTTTTCACAATTCCTGACATTTAATCCTAATAGAAATTCATTGTCTTAGGTCAGTTAGGATCACCACTTTATTTTAAGAATGTGAAATTTCAGAATAATAGGAGAGAGAATGATTTCTTTCAACTTTTATTTCTTTCATCACATTCCCAGTGGGTCAGAAGTTTACATACACTCAATTAGTATTTGGTAGCATTGCCTTTAAATTGTTTAACTTGAGTCAACCGTTTCAGGTAGCCTTCCACAAGCTTCCCACATAAAGTTGGGTGAATTTCTAAATCCATTACATAATTTTCTGGAATTTTCCAAGCTGTTTAAAGGCACAGTCAACTTAGTGTATGTGAACTTCAGACCCACTGGAATTGTGATACAGTGAATTATAAGTAAAATAATCTGTCTGCAAACAATAGTTGGAAGAATGACTTGTGTCATACACAAATTAGATGTCCTAACCGACATGCCAAAACTATAGTTTGTTAACAAGACATTTGTGGAGTGGTTGAAAATCGAGTTTTAATAACTCCAACCTAAGTGGATGTAAACCTCTGACTTCAACTGTATATAGCTTGGTGGAAAAACAAACAGAGGGATAGATAGGAAGAGACAGGGGGGAAAGAGCATGTCGTCGGATGTTGGACCAATAAAACATCACATAAAGTGAACGTAACATACCGCCACTGGACAGTCCGTGCTCTATTCAAATCCAGCTTCACAGAATCCAATCCCACCCAGCAGATGCCTTGGTCTGCTTGGAACACAAAAAGTCTGTGAGTAGTGCACACAACACATCAGTAAATATAGAAACCAGCCTGCAGCAGCCAGTAGACCACCAGCCTGCTCTAACCAAGCATGGCAGGCTGCACACACCACAGCATATACTGCATTGTATGCCGGCACAACAACACGCAGTCAAATGTCATATCTGAATTACTTATGCAGTAGGATATACCCTTTCCCGTGTGGCCAAATCAATGAACATATCTGTTTAGTACATGTTATCACATCTAGGGTTAGGGTTAACATTGGGTCAGGATCTAATATCACAATAAGGGTGTGAACTGTATCCAGTGAATTTAAAAACACACCCCACAGAACACACAAAGGAACCTCTTACTATTGATTTAATGAGCCATGAGACCCATGGGAGAGAGGGTTTAGTGTCTGTCTGTGGTGGTATATAAAACACACCTAAACAGTCAGGGAGGTCTTTAAAGTGTGGTTCATCATCACATATTGTTGCGAGAAATGGTTTACAACATGAATTACGAATTACCAAGGGCAGCCAATGACCATAATATATTAATATATGTGATTTCTTTCTCTCTCGTGTGTAAGTATTTTGAAAGCACTGCACTTCAAGTGCCTCTAAAGTATCTGAAGCAAAATAGCTGTAATGCCAGAGAAGATTCAGAAGAGTTAAAGAGAAGAAATCAGTGCTCCGTGAAAGAGCCGTGATGAAAGAATCTGCATCTTTCTCTCTCTCTCTCTGTTTCCTCTCTCTATTTCTTAGCTACTGTAAATATTCCTTAGCACTATTTTTATTTCCTCCCATTTTCTCCTGCCTCTCTTTAGATGTATTTTCCCAGTTCAGATTGTGAATCAGTTCCAAACCGGTCTGAAGCCAACCAGTCGCAGACAAGGGTTCAGGGCTGACATGAATAAACTGAAATTGAACAAATAAAATACAAAACTCAACACTCTGGCCCCTATTGAGAGACAGCAGAGCTTCTCCCTCTCTTTGACTCACACATACATGTATACACACACAGACACCGTAACACACACATAGACACAGACGCGCGCACATTTGAAATACCTGCGCCTGGGTCCAGGTCCAGGTGTGTGTATTTAACATGCAGCTCACCAAGCTGTAGCCTTGGATTTGTCTGTGTCTGCCGGAGAGCAACAATAAACCTATAAAATTGCAGAGAGAATGAGGGAGGGCACTGTTATATTTGTAAACACACAGTGTGCTGCTACACTATTCAAACAGTATTACAGGCATGCTCCAGGATGCTCCAGAAGCCCATATACTGGCTGCAGCTGAACTGTCCTTATGTCATCAGTTATGTACAGTCAGGTCCAAAATGATTGGCACCCTTGATAAAGATGAGCAAATAATGAGCAAAAAAATTCCTCCAAATGATTCCACTCTTCATCTTAGTGTAAATAGGAACTATTCACGCTACTAAAACAAACAATTGGAACATGAGACTGTCTAATGTTGAGCCAACTAAACGGTCCCTTAGTGGTACGGTGTGCTTATCCCCTTGGCGTTGTGTCAAGTCAAATCAAATCTTATTTGTCACATACATGTGTTTAGCAGATGTTATTGCGGGTGCAGCGAAATGATTGTGTTTCTAGCTAAAACAGTGCAGTAATATCTAGCAAGTAATATCTAACAATACTAACAATCTAAAGTAAAGGAATGGAATTAAGAATATATAAATATTTGGACGAGCAATGTCAGAGCGGCATAGACTAAGACACAGTAGAATAGGACAGAATACAGTATATACATATGAGATGAGTAATGCAAAATATGTAAACATTATTAAAGTGACTAGTGTTCCAATTATTAAAGTAGCCAGTGATTTCAAGTCTATGCATATGGGCCAGCAGCCTCTAATGTGCTAGTGATGGCTATTTAACAGATAGAAGCTGTTTTTCAGCCTCTCAGTCCAAACTTTGATGCATCTGTACTGACCCCGTCGTCTGGATGATAGCGGTGTGAACAGACAGTGGCTCGGGTGGTTATTGTCCTTGGTGATCTTCTTGCACTTCCTGTGAGATCGGGTGCTGTAGGTGTCCTCGAGTGCAGGTAGTTTGCCCCCAATGATGTGTTGGGCAGACCCACACAACCCTCTGGAGAGCCCTGCATTTGTGGGCAGTACAGTTGCCGTACCAGGGTGTGAACAGCTCAACAGGATGCTCTCAATTGTGCATCTGTAGAAGTTTGTGAGGGTTGTAGGTGCCAAGCCAAATTTCTTCAGCCTCCTGAGATTGAGGAAGTGCTGTTTTTCTCGCTCACTTTAGGTTATTTGAAAACAAAATTATCTAAAAAATATAGTTATTTTTTAAACAAAGCGATTATTATTATTAAATAATTTAGAATGATATAAAATCCCCTTAGATATTCTCTCAGATCAGATTTTCCCAAACGAAAAATGCCCCTTAGATATAAATGGTCAACTTATTTCAGCACCGTTTTGCGCTGCTCTGAGACAAGCATAGGGACAGGTCTTGATAAATCAATGAGGTTTTTATTTTCACAAATTCTCCATTTGGGTATTGGTTAGACTACAATTAGGGTGTGGAAATGTTATGCTCTTAGTACTGTAGCCTACTCCCAACGTCACGTTGTACAGCGCCATAACTCTGAGTGTTTCATTTTTATTGGAATGGAAATACCAAAATATTAATCCAATTAATTAAGCTACATTTCTTCAAATCAATCCCATATAAACTCAGCAAAAACATAAACCTCTTACTGTCAACTGTATTTATTTTCAGCAAACTTAACATGTGTAGATATTTGTATGAACATAAGATTCAACAATTGAGACATCAACTGAACAAGTTCCACAGACATGTGACTAACAGAAATGGAATAATGTGTCCCTGAACAAAGGGGGGGGGGGTCAAAATCAAAAGTGAAAGTCAGTATCTGGTGTGGCCACCAGCTACATTAAGTACTGCAGCGCATCTCCTCCTCATGGACTGCTCCAGATTTGCCAGTTCTTGCTGTGAGATGTTAATCTACTCTTCCACCAAGGCACTTGCAAGTTCCCGGACATTTCTGGGGGGAATGGCTATAGCCCTCACCCTCCGATCCAACAGGTCCCAGACATGCTCAATGGGATTGAGATGTACAGCGTTGAGATTGCCTGCAATGACAACAAGCTCAGTCCGATGATGCTGTGACACACCGCCCCAGACCATGACGGACCCTCCACCTCCAAAACGATCCCGCTCCAGAGTACAGGCCTCGGTGTAATGCTCATTCCCTCGACGATAAACGCGAATCCGACCATCACCCCTGTTGAGACAAAACCGTGACTCGTCAGTGAAGAGCACTTTTTGCCAGTCCTGTCTGGTCCTGCGAATGCGGGTTTGTTCCCATAGGCAACGTTGTTGCCAGTGAAGTCTGGTGAGGACCTGCCTTACAACAGGCCTACAAGCCCTCAGTCCAGCCTCTCTCAGCCTATTGCGGACAGTCTGAGCCCTGATGGAGGGATTGTGCATTCCTGGTGTAACTCGGGCAGCTGTTGTTGTAACTCGGGCAGTATTAATGACAACAGTGGCTACAATTAAATAACGTGCCATAGAATTCTCCGTCAGCCCGCAAGGTGTGCTGCAGTATGAAGCAACTTTTAGAGGAAGAATCACTGTATGTTGTCCTCAGAGGCTACCCAAATCATATCCCAGTCTGCGTGATCAAAAAAATCTTGAAGCGTGGATTCCGATTGGTCAGACCAGCACTGAATAGTCCTTAGTATGGGTACTTCCTGTTTGAGTCTCTGCCTATAGGAAGAGAGGAGCAACATTGAGTCAAAGATCCTCCATCATATTTTACAGTAGGTATGGGGTTATTTTCTGCTTATGTATCCCACCACTGGTGTGTGTGGCCAAGGAGCTCTATTTTCATGTTATCTGACCATAGCAACGGTTCTAAGTGCCAATGCTATTTAGCAAACTCAAGGTTTACAGCTGTTGGATGACATGAAAATATCACTCTTTGTCTACGCACACCAGTAGTGGGTTTTCCATCAAAAGAAAGATGCATATGCAGAACAGAACACTGTACCTACTGTAAAATGTGGCTGTGGATGTTTGATGTCATGGAGCTATTTTATTGAAATTACTCTGAGATCACAGAGAACAAACTGGCTGTGAGAGAACAAATTGGCCTCACACATGCCTGTACACACATGTAAGCATGCTCACACACACACACACACACACACACACACACACACACACACACACACACACACACACACACACACACACGGGCACACACACGGACACACACACACACACACACACACACACACACACACACACACACACACACACACACACACACACACACACACACACACAAACAGTGAGGCCTGGTCCTCTACAGCCTTGTGTAGTATCAGTAACCCACATATGGCGTAGTAATATCCAGCCCCAGCCTGTTTAAGTGTCTGTTGAGAAAGCAGGAAATGTCACTCCATCAAATGACTGTTTTTACCAGAAGAAACCTCTTTGGCCACGCACACCGGTGGTGGGTGTTGTGTCGAAAGAAATATGCATATGCAGAAAATAACCCCATATCTACTGTAAAATATGGTGGTGGATCTTTGATGATATGTGGCTCTTTTGCTTCCACTGGACCTGGGGCCCTGTCAGGAGGATGAAACTTGGCCGCAAGTGGTTCTTCCAGCAAGTCAATAACCGCAAGTACACATACAAATTCACAAAGAAATGGTTAATTGACCACAAAATGTACATTTTGCAATGGCCATCTCCGTCTCCAGACTTGAACCCCATTGAAATCCTGTGGTTTGAATTGAAGAAGGCAGTCCATAAGTGCAGACAAAGGACAAATCCAGTAAAGATTCTGTATAGAGGAATGGTCTTAGATCCCTCCCAATGTGTTTGTCACGGATCGCTAGGAGAGGTGGGTGTGGAGTCAGGCGCAGAGAGCAGTGCTTCCAATGAATCCGTTTTATTCAGCTGGGTCCAGCCAACAAACAGGCAAAATGACCAATAAACCGATAAGTCCCCCAACCAGGCAAAATAACAGACAGCAAACACGTAAGCGCAAACCAATACTACACCACTGACATAAATGATAAGCCCGCACAAAAGCAGTTGTTGTTGAAAAAGGCTCAGTGCCATTATCCTCACAAGGTGAAGTATTAAAGGGTTTTGAAAACAGGGGTGCCAATTTTTTGGGGGGGAAAAACAAATATGACTTGTTAAACTAAATGTATTTATCTGGGCAATTGAAGTATAAAATAATAAAATGTATCCGTTTTTTTCAACATACAATATAGCTCAGTATTTCTATTGATTATTTTATACAGAATTATCCGCTCATCTTTATCAACGGTGCCAATAATTTCGGACCTGACTGTGAGCCAGATGATAGTAATGTAGACCACTATTCACACTCATGCACTTAGGCATACACATACACACATACGCACGCAGACACAATGGGCCACTTTAGCACACGCTGCAAACCCCAATCTCCAGCCACACAACCAAAGCACATTACTGCACGTCATTATACCTCACTAACCTGCATGATTTAAGTCAGGAAATAAATATATTACCACCTTCCTCTCACCTCTTAAAAGTTATGTCCTGTCCTCCTGTTAAAAAAGTTTAGAATATTTTTAGGAGTGTGGGGGCGGTGAGTATGTGATGGCTCATGAGTAAAAACACAGAGTACGTGTTACAGCTTCAGTGTACTTTACATGGTAAAGAGCTTCATAATCATGAACCGAGCACTAAGATTATAGATATCTACAGAAGACATTGCAATCACATTACCATCATCATCTTCCACATATACAGTGCCTTCAGAAAGTATTTACACCCTTTGACTTTTTCCATATTTTGTTGTGTTACAGATTTTGTGTCAATGGCCACAATACCCCATAACGTCAAAGTGGAATTATGTATTTTGAAATGTTTACACATTTATTAAACATGAAAAGCAGAAATGTCTTGGGTCAATAAGCTTTCAACCCCTTTGTTATGTCAAGCCTAAATAGTTCAGGAGTAAACATGCGCTAAACAAGTCACATAATAAGTTGCATGGACTCACTCTGTGTGCAACAATAGTGTTTAACATGATTTTTTGAATGACTACCACATCTCTGTACCCCACACATACAATCGTCTTCAACTTCCCTCAGTCGAGAAGTGAATTTCAAACACATCTAATACAGAATAAAACTATTCCACAACATGCATCCTGTTTGCAACAAGGCACTAAAGTAATACTGCAAAAAATGTGGCAAAGCTATAAATTGTTTGTCCTGAATACGAAGAGTTATGGTTGGGGCAAATCCAATAAAACAACCACTCTCCATATTTTCAAGCATTGCGGTGGCTGCATCATGTTACGGGTATGCTCGTAGCCTTTAAGGACTGGGAAGTTTTTCAGGAGTAAAAAGAAACAGAATGGAGCTAAGCACAGGACAATTCCTCGAGGAAATCCTGAATCAGTCTGCTTTCCACCGGACACTCTGAGATGAACTCACTTTTCAGCAGGTCAAAACCTAAAACACAAGGCCAAATCTACACTGGAGTTGATTACTAAGAAGTCAGTGAATGTTTCTGAGTGGTCGAGTTGCAGTTTTGACTTAAATCTGCTTTACAAAATATGGTAAAACTTGAAAATGGTTGTTTAGCAATGATCAACAACCAATTTGATAGAGCTTGAAGAATTATGAAAATAATAATGGGTAAATATTGTACAATCCAGATGTGTAAAGCTCTTAGAGACATACCCAGAAAGCCTGACAGCTGTAATCGCTACCAAAGGTGATTCTAACATGTATTGACTCAGGGGTGTGAATACTTATGTAAATTAGATATTTCTGTATTTAATTTGCAAAAATATTGCTAAAATGTCTAAAAACATGTTTTTACTGCATCATTATGGGGTATTGTGTGTAGATGGGTGAGAAAAATTATATTTAATTCATTTTGAATTCAGGCTGTAACACAACAAAATACGGAATAAGTCAAGGGGTATGAATACTTTCTTAAGACACTGTACACATAGCAGCACACTTACATTGCAGATGATAACATAGGAGTTTATGTCTGATACATCTGCTTACTGATTCAACTCCACATACATACACACATACATTGCCCCCACACACACACACACACACACACACAGCCTGTGAACTGATGTTATGTTTGTGGTGGATAGTAGGTGTAATGCCTTCTGACAGTCTGTGTGTATGTGAGAGGTGCAGAGACACCAAAAGAGGTGAGCTGCCTGATTGCAGTGGCCTGTTACAGTGGAGTGCTAGGGAATGTGTGTGTGTGTGTTGCGCTCGTGATAAGCAACTGATGCTTCTGCATATTAACACTACAGAACCTGCTCCCAGAGTCCAGAACAACACTTTAAAAAAGTGTTGAATCTACTTTTAAAAAATACACAAATAAAAAACGTTAAAAGTTCTTAGATTTACATACATAAAATAAGTCCAGGGATGAATAATAATGTGTTCAATTTACTCATATGATTAAATATGAGTTGATGTCACACAAACATTTAGTAAACCCAACATATTAGTGGTTAAAAGACTTTATGTTTAAAGCTGCAATATGTAACCTTTTGGGTGACCTGACCAAATGCACATAGAAATGTGAGTTATAGATATGTCATCCTCATTGAACACAAGTCCAAGAAGCAGTAGATATGTTCTATGTACACCATTTCTATGCTTCCTGTGCTTAAGTTTAGTTTGTTCTTCTTTTACTTACATCTTTGTATACCAGCTTCAATCAGCTGAAAATACAATCTTTTTGGTTATGGAAATGTAACGGCTGTTGGAAGGAGTGGAGGACCAAGGTGCAGTGTGGTAAGTGTTCATTTATTTATTCAAATGAACACTAAATACACAAATAACAAGAGAATAAATGAAAACTGAAACAGTCCCATAAGGTGCAAACACTGATATGGAAAACAAATACCCACAAACACCCAGTGAGAAAAAGCTACTTAAGTATGGTTCTCAATCAGAGACAACGATAGACAGCTGCCTCTGATTGAGAACCACACTGGCCAAACAACAAAGAAATACAAAACATAGAAAATGAACATAGAATGCCCACCCTAGTCACACCCTGGCCTAACCAAAATAGAGAATAAAACCCTCTATGGCCAGGGCGTGACAGTAAAATATATTTCACAGAATTTTAGAAGGTACAATGATTCTCCACACTATACTTGCTTGTTTTTTCACACCAATTAGATATTTTTTTTTACTTTAACATGTGCGAACACTGGAGTGTAATCATTCTACTGTGGTCCCTGCAGCGTACACTCAAACCAGGTGTGATTAGAACACTTATTTAGAAGGTCCAGTTACGATTGATGAAACAGTCAGTGTTTCAGCTGGCCACACCATTTTTTTACAGCAACATTTTGCACAAACACAGTCTTTACAAAGTTATGTCCTTAAATCAAATCAAATCAAATTTTATTTGTCACATACACATGGTTAGCAGATGTTAATGCAAGTGTAGCGAAATGCTTGTGCTTCTAGTTCCAACAATGCAGTAATAACCAAAAAGTAATCTAGCTAACAATTCCAAAACTACTACCTTATAGACACAAGTGTAAGGGGATAAAGAATATGTACATAAAGATATATGAATGAGTGATGGTACAGCGCGGCATAGGCAAGATACAGTAGATGGTATTGAGTACAGTATATACATATGAGATGAGTATGTAAACAAAGTGGCATAGTTAAAGTGGCTAGTGATACATGTATTACATAAAGATGCAGTAGATGATATAGAGTACAGTATATACGTATACATATGAGATGAATAATGTAGGGTATGTAAACATTATATTAGGTAGCATTGTTTAAAGTGGCTAGTGATATATTTTACATCATTTCCCATCAATTCCCATTATTAAAGTGGCTGGAGTTGAGTCAGTGTGTTGGCAGCAGCCACTCAATGTTAGTGGTGGCTGTTTAACAGTCTGATGTCCTTGAGATAGAAGCTGTTTTTCAGTCTCTCGGCCCCAGCTTTGATGCACCTGTACTGACCTCGCCTTCTGGAATATAGCAGGGTGAACAGGCAGTGGCTCGGGTGGTTGTTGTCCTTGATGATCTTTATGGCCTTCCTGTGACATCGGGTGGTGTAGGTGTCCTGGAGGGCAGGTAGTTTGCCCCCGGTGATGCGTTGTGCAGACCTCACTACCCTCTGGAGAGCCTTACGGTTGTGGGCGGAGCAGTTGCCGTACCAGGCGGTGATACAGCCCGACAGGATGCTCTCGATTGTGCATCTGTAGAAGTTTGTGAGTGCTTTTGGTGACAGCCGAATTTCTTCAGCCTCCTGAGGTTGAAGAGGCGCTGCTGCGCCTTCTTCACGATGCTGTCTGTGTGGGTGGACCAATTCAGTTTGTCTGTGATGTGTACGCTGAGGAACTTAAAACTTACTACCCTCTCCACTACTGTTCCATCGATGTGGATAGGGGGGTGTTCCCTCTGCTGTTTCCTGAAGTCCACAATCATCTCCTTAGTTTTGTTGACGTTGAGTGTGAGGTTATTTTCCTGACACCACACTCCGAGGGCCCTCACCTCCTCCCTGTAGGCCGTCTCGTCGTTGTTGGTAATCAAGCCTACCACTGTTGTGTCGTCCGCAAACTTGATGATTGAGTTGGAGGCGTGCGTGGCCACGCAGTCGTGGGTGAACAGGGAGTACAGGAGAGGGCTCAGAACGCACCCTTGTGGGGCCCCAGTGTTGAGGATCAGCGGGGTGGAGATGTTGTTGCCTACCCTTACCACCTGGGGGCGGCCCGTCAGGAAGTCCAGTACCCAGTTGCACAGGGCGGTGCACAGCTTGTTGATGAGCTTGGAGGGCACTATGGTGTTAAATGCCGAGCTGTAGTCGATGAACAGCATTCTCACATAGGTATTGCTCTTGTCCAGATGGGTTAGGGCAGTGTGCAGTGTGGTTGAGATTGCATCGTCTGTGGACCTATTTGGGCAGTTCATTTTTTGATGCAATGTTCAGACATTCACAGAAGTAGTGACAGCATAACACAATTCTCATCTATACCAGATTGATAATAGCAATTACTATTTACAAGTCATCACATCACGTGTAAGCTCACCAGTAATCGAAATATTTGAGTAGAACACTTTCTAAAAGTCAAAAGTAATCCGATGGTGCTTAGTTTTTGTGCGCCCCCATGTTTGTTTTTTCGCGTCAACCAAAGATAAGAGATTACAAGAATTGGGTCTGTTTGCAGTATGCATGTGTCGTCTACAGTCATTCTGCTGCCTGCAACATCCTCCAGCATGACCGGCTTGGCGGTGGGTCAGTCATGGTGTGGGTGGCATTTCTTTGGGGGGCCGCACAGCCCTCCATGTGCTTGCCAGGGGTAGCCTGACTGCCATTAGGTACCGAGAAGAGATCCTCAGACATCTTGTGAGACCATATGCTGGTGCGGTTGGCCCTGGGTTCCTCCTAATGCAAGACAATGCTAGACCTCATGTGGCTGGAGTGTGTCAGCAGTTCCTGCAAGAGGGAGGTATTGATGCTATGGACTGGCCCGCCCATTCCCCAGACCTGAATTCAATTTAGCACATCTGGGACATCATGTCTCGCTCCATCCAACAACGCCACGTTGCACCACAGCCTGTCCAGGAGTTGGCGGATGCTTTAGTCCAGGTCTGGGAGGAGATCCCCCAGGAGACCATCCGCCACCTCATCAGGAGCATGCCCAGGCATTGTAGGGAGGTCATACAGGCACGTGGAGGCCACACACACTACTGAGCCTCATTTTGACTTGTTTTAAGGACATCACATCAAAGTTGGATCAGCCTGTAGTGTGGTTTTCCACTTTAATTTTGAGTGTGACTCCAAATCCAGACCTCCATGGGTTGATACATTTGATTTCCATTGATACTTTTTGTGTGAATTTGTTGTCAGCAGTTTCAACTATGTAAAGAAAAAAATATTTAATAAGAATATTTCATTCATTCAGATCTAGGATGTGTTATTTTCGTGTTCCCTTTATTTTTTTTGAGCAGTGGAAATGTTTTAGGGTCCAATGAAATGATCAAATAATTGAAATGACAAACTCATTGCTATTAAGTATATGTTGGTTGTTGTTTTCTTGTCAATTTCAATTCAACCCAGAATATTGTTTTACAGTGAAGAATTCTAATGCAACACTTCCTGTCCTCCTACCTTCTCTCTCTCTCTCTCTCTCTCTCTCTGTCTCTCTCTCTCTCTCCTCCCCCCCATCATGACCTGCCACTCACTGACTGCTTGACTAGACCTTGTGTATCTTGATGGGATGGGGCCTCGGATGGGGCCACAGTGTCTCCTGACCCCTCCTGTCTCAGCCTCCAGTATTTATGCTGCAGTAGTTTATGTGTCGGGGGTCTGGGGTCAGTTTGTTATATCTGGAGTACTTCTCCTGTCCTATTCGGTGTCCTGTGTGAATCTAAGTGTGCGTTCTCTAATTCTCTCCTTCTCTCTTTCTTTCTCTCTCTCGGAGGACCTGAGCCCTAGGACCTGAGCTCCAGGACTACCTGACATGATGACTCCTTGCTGTCCCCAGTCCACCTGGCCATGCTGCTGTTCCAGTTTCAACTGACCTGAGCCCTAGGACCATGCCCCAGGACTACCTGACATGATGACTCCTTGCTGTCCCCAGTCCACCTGGCCATGCTGCTGCTCCAGTTTCAACTTCCACCTGACTGTGCTGCTGCTCCAGTTTCAACTGTTCTGCCTTATTATTATTCGACCATGCTGGTCATTTATGAACATTTGAACATCTTGGCCATGTTCTGTTATAATCTCCACCCGGCACAGCCAGAAGAGGACTAGCCACCCCACATAGCCTGGTTCCTCTCTAGGTTTCTTCCTAGGTTTTGGCCTTTCTAGGGAGTTTTTCCTAGCCACCGTGCTTCTACACCTGCATTGCTTGCTGTTTGGGGTTTTAGGCTGGGTTTCTGTACAGCACTTTGAGATATCAGCTGATGTACGAAGGGCTATATAAATAAATTTGATTTGATTTGATTTGATGTGATGTAGCCATTTGTTAAAAGAGATGAGGATAGCAGAAGATGGAAAAACAGTTAACCTCACCCAACCCCATATATTGAGCTTCCTATGCTGATTCAGCACAGACAGGATGCTCAGAGGAATGGCAGAGTAAACGAAGAAAAGACAGATGGAAAGAGTGTCTGAGGATCACATGCTCAAATCTTCTCCATCCATTTATCGAATTATCATGTTTTGTCTCTGGCACTGAATGACTTACAGTATATCTACCTGATCGTATAGTTTGAATAAAGTGTGTTTATATATGCGAGTTCCATACTCCAAAGGGTGTGTTTCTGCTATACTAGTGATAATAAGGGACATTAAACAGCCAGGACTATAATTGTATTTTAACGTGTGTGTGAGTAATACACAATGAGTGTACGAAACTCTGTATATTATGATATAGTCTGACCAGGTGAAAGCTATGATCCCTTATTGATGTCACTTGTTATTAAATCCACTTCAATCTCAGTATAGATGAAGGGGAGGAGACAGGTTAAAGAAGGATTTTTAAGCCTTGAGACAATTGAGACATGGATTGTGTATGTGCCATTCAGAGGATGAATGGGCAAGACAAAATATTTCAGTGCCTTTGAATGGGGTATGGTAGTAGGTACCAGGTGCTCCGGTTTGTGTCTAGAACTGCAACACTGCTGGGTTTTTCATGCTCGACAGTTTCCCGTGTGTATCAAGATTGGTCCACCACCCAAACTTGACACAACTGTGAGTCATCATGGGCCAGCATCCCTGTGGAACGCTTTCGACACCTTGTAGTGTCCATGCCCCGACAAATTGAGACTTTTCTGAGGGCAAATCTCAATATTAGGAAGGTGTTCCTAATGTTTGGAATATTCAGTATATTTTATGTGAACGAGTGTCTTTCTATAGAAATATTAACAGGATTTTAAAAGTAAAGTGAGTTAGTGTTTCCTCAATCATCACTGTGAGCCAGTGATTGTTGGAGAGTAGCAGCAGCAGTTCATCTCCTCCTGCAGCTATTAGTATGCTGATTGGTATATTAGCTGTGTATTAAGAATAATCTAATCTGAGTTATGCCATGGATATATATGTGTGTGTGTGTGTGTGTGTGTGTGTGTGTGTGTGTGTGTGTGTGTGTGTGTGTGTGTGTGTGTGTGTGTGTGTGTGTGTGTGTGTGTGTGTGTGTGTGTGTGTGTGTGTGCATGCCTATCTGTCTGCCTGTCTACCTACCTACCTTCACATGACTGGGAATACAGATATGCTTACCTACCTACCTTCACATGACTGGAAATACAGATATGCACAGATACCTTAAAAAGGTAGGGGTATTGATAAGAAAACCAGTCAGTATCTGGTGTGACCACCGTTTGCCTCACGCAGTGAGACACATCTCCTTCGCACAGAGTTGATCAGGCTGTTGATTGTGGCCTGTGGAATGTTGTCCCACTCCTCTTCAATGGCTGTGCGAAGTTGTTGGATATTGGCAGGAACTGGAACACTCTGTCATACACATCGATCCAGAGCATCCCAAATGTGTTCAAACGGTGACATGTCTGGTGAGTGTGCAGGCCAAGGAAGAACTTGGACATTTTTAGCTTTCCAGGAATTGTGTACAGATCCTTGCCACATGGAGCTGTGCATTATCATGCTGAACCATGAGGTGATGGCTGCGGATGAATAGCACGACAATGGGCCTCATGATCTTGTCATGGTATATCTGTGCATTCAAATTGCCATTGATAAAATACAGCTGTGTTCGTTGTCCGTAGCTTATGCCTTCCCATACCATAACCCCACCGACACCATGGGGCACTCTGTTCACAACGTTGACATCAGCAAACTGCTCGGCCACACAAAACCATACACGTGGTCTGAGGTTGGACGTACTGCCAAATTCTCTAAAACAACGTTGGATGCGGCTTTTGGTAGAGAAATTAACATTCAATTATCTGACAACAGCTCTGGTGGACATTCCTGCAGTCAGCATGCCAATTGCACTCTCCCTCAAAACTTGGGACATCTGTGGCATTGTGTTGTGTGACAAAACTGCACATTTTATAGTGGCCTTTTATTGTCCCCAGCACCATATGCAACTGTGTAATGAGTATGCTGTTTAACCCTTAGAAAACTGGACACATAATTGTTCTTGCAACGTCCCATAAAATGTTAATGTTGTATATTCTGAGAACATTGTCACCATGTTCGAGATAAGTTCTGCTTGGCCTTAAGGGAATGTACTAACTTTAACACCAAAACATGCTAAAATGCTTCTCGGAAGGTTTTTGCTAACATACATAGAATGTTCCCCTATCTAACGGAAAACCGGACACACATTAGGGGAATATTACGGGTAACATTACAAAAAAGTTCTCTCCCTAGGATTGTTAGCTGGGTCTCCCCAGCTCTGTTTTGGTAAACAGAGCTGTGGATGCAATATAGCTGACGACCCATGAAATCAAATTGATATGTGTAGTTTTTAACGCCACTTTGGGAGGAGAGCTTCAGATTACTGGGAGGCCATCTACCAGTCTTGGACCACAACTGGGTGAAGCTGGTCTCTCCATTGACTCTCCCACCAGGCTTCTTGACATGTTTGTCAGCTGGCAAGAAGCTAAACATGTGAAATATATATATATTATTTGTATTTTTCACCCCTTTTTCTCCCCAATTTCATGGCATCCAATTGGTAGTAGAACAGTCTTGTCTCATCGCTGCAACTCCCGTACGGACTCGGGAGAGGCGAATGTCGAGAGCCATGCGTCCTCCGAAAATACAACCCAACCAAGCCACACTGCTTCTTGACACAATGCCCATCCAACCCGGAAGCCAGCCGCACCAATGTGTCAGAGGAAACACCGTACCCCTGGCGACAGTGTCAGCGTGCACTGCGCCCGGCCCGCCACAGGAGACACTAGTGCGCGATGAGACAAGGATATCCCAGCCGGCCAAACCCTCCCTAACCCGGACGACGCTGGGCCAATTGTGCGCCGCCCCATGGGTCTCCCGGTCGTGACCGGCTGCGAAAGAGCCTGGACTCGATTCCAAAATCTCAAGCACTGCGCCGCAGTGCCTTAGACCATTATGCCACCCGCGAGGCCCAAAATATATTTTTGACCATGTTTTGAGGCCATATACAGTTTTTAACAATCACTTTGGCACTAATTTCAGAACCTTGTGGTCCTTTTTCAAAACTCGACACAAAACTCAAAACAGTCATCACTTGTAACGCAGGCTGTCCAATGTTCAAAACATTGCATTGTGCATTCATATCGTTAATGTCAGGGTTTACCAGAATTGGACCCAGAAGCAGACAAGGTGAGTATAAAGATGGTGAGTATTTATTAATTAATGAGAACGTGGAGGTAGATAGTTCCGGGTGGAGGAGCGGGCAGCGGAGGTGGGTTGATGGGAGTGGATAGGCAGATCCAATGGATAACAACACCCTGGCGACGAGCAGACATGGATGGGGTATGGGTTCCGGGTGAATGGCTGTAGACAAAACAAACGGCGGTAAGTTAAAGGCAAGCAAGACGTACAAAACAATAAAACAAAACAAAACAAACTCTATAAACTGGAGGCTGGTTCGTGGGCACAACATACTGTTCATGGCTAACGATCCGGCAGGGAATGGAGGTCAGGTCAGAGCTTTTGAAGGGGAGAGGTGATGATCAGGACAGGTGTGCAGATTACTGATGGGATACAGGTGCGGGTGAACATGATCTCCCAACAAGCTAATTCGCCCGGCAACCAGACAGGGTGCGTTCCAGGACACCGGAAACACACTCCAGGACAGAAACACAGGCAAACACAGACTCAGGAAGCGGGATTCGTGACAGTTAAAGAAACCTTGCACTTGCAGAATCATTGGTTCAAATAACTAATTTATCATGAAATACCATAAGAATATTCCTTTAGATCACCCACACACAAGATACCGATAGTTTCACTGTGTAGTTGTTCGTACAATCATTAAATATGTGATACACGTTTCATTATGCTACTACACATAAATGCATCACTGTAAAAGGACTAGTAGAGAGAATACTACAGACACAGTGGAATCATTGGACAAAATATTAAATGTAATGATGAAATACAATAAAATCACAACATAGGTTTCATTGAATCAAAGCAAAAATAATTAGCTACAAAAACAGAAAAAACAGTTAAAGGTCAACTGCAGTGTTCCTCACCTGGCTTACTGTAAAAAGCAAAACAAAAGATTGATTACTACTTCTATATTTCCATCAACCCTGTCTTGTGGATTTGGCCACAGGTTCTCATCCACATCACAATGGATGTTTTCATTAACCAAACATCTTGGGAAGAATCTTCGGGCATGGCGATCCAGGCCTGACACTGGTCTGCCTTGATGTGTCATCCATGGCCTGGAGAAGGGTGGCTTGTTTGTGAGGGCACCTATCATATACCTTCCACCTCCATGTGGAGAAAAATTCCTCAATCGCGTTAAGGAAAGTATGGGGGTAAGCACAGGGTGGTAAATTGTGGATGGGCCGGAAACCATGCTTGCACCATTTGAGCATGGTGGAACCTGACATTATCCCACACAATGACATAGGTCATGCTATCAGCTCTACAGACCTGATTTAGCTCATCAAAGACGGCTACATTCGAACAGCAAATCATGTGGCTGCCTGCAACTCAATATATAGAGTATAATAGAGTAGAGAGCTTTAGATGTTGTTCGACCAAACATTAGAACGGGCAAAATGCGTAATCTAAGCAACTTTGACCGTGGTATGAAATGAAATGAAATGAATAGACAGTCATCTCAGATGTAATGTGTGAATTGCATTTTGAAATGGTAATACTCTGATGTTAATTTGTGTCATTTTGAACAGGTGATTTAAGTTCAATGAACAAATGATCTTAGCTTTATGTGTATTGTATCCAAGCAATTCGAACAATTGTTAGAGTTTTCAAAAATGTGCATTTTGATCATTGGTTGTGAGTTTTGTGTCTAGAGTTTTGAAAAATTACATCAAGGTTCCAAAATTAGTGCCAAAGTTATTGTAAAAAACGGTAATTAGAGCAGTAAAAATACATTTTTTACTTTGTCATACCCATTCAGGGCTCGAACCACCCAATTTATAATCTTCATTAACCAATGGATATATAACCTGATAGCAATAGTTTTTGGACTACCAGGAAATGTATTGTTGAATTATATTAATCATGCATTGAACTGCACCCATCCATTATGCCAACAATGCCTTCCTGTACATCATGGCATTTACTGATATTATGATTGTATGTTTGTTTCATATCTGCAAAGTAGTTCAAATTGCTGTCAGTTCAACTTTAATGACCTAATGCATTGCTGCCCAGGATTTTGATCGCGTTCAAATGGTCGATTGCAAACTTCTTTCTAGTAGACCACATAAAAGTTTTCAAAATGTATGTACTAAAAATATATATTTTGACAATGCACAGCGTTACCATCGAGTCTGTTTAAAAATAATGAGGTCCACAGTACTGAAGCACTGCATGCTTTGCTTACAGGTTAGCTTCTTTCTCGAATATTACTGCACAGACAAAATATTAAAAAACTGTTTGACTGACATATTTGGACCATAAATTGGACCATAGCAGCACAATAGTGGCTACATTTGTTTCCCAAACTGTCACGACCATAGCAACCATCTGCAGTTAGTACATTTACATTTCCATGCTTGCGAGACCTGTAACAGTCCTGTAACAGAATATTCTTTGTCGTTCCAGTGGTAGTTGTTTTTTTTACTATGTTTTTTTTTCTATGAAGTTGTGGTTATGTTTTTATTATGAGTGTTGGACCAACCACTGAGAAACCGAAAATCTACCACTTTCACAGTGAGTGGAGGAAGATTTTTTTTCTTCACCACAACAAATTCAAAATGTGTGTGTCTGATCTACCATTCAAACGTAGCTCTTGCTAAGAAGGGAAATGTTGAGAGGCATTTCAAAACTGTTCACAATAAATATGAATGTGACTTTCCAGCTAAAAGTTAACTACGTGAGAGAAAAGTAAAAGTCTCAACTAGCTGCGCAAGGGCTAGCTCAAAATCAAAGGCAGCCATGATTGCGTCATTCTGGGTGAGTTTCATACTAGCAAAGCACAAGAAACCATTCCAGGATGGAGAAAAGGTAAAAGAGGCCTTTTTAAAGGCAGCAGAATCATTGTTTGATGATGTAAAAAATAAATCAGAAATCCTTTCCTCTATTAAGGATGTTCAGCTATCCAGAAATACTGTTACATGGCCCTGTGAAATGATGGATGAGGATTTGAGGGAGCGTCTTAAAAAATACATACATGAGTGCGTAGTCTTTTCATTTGAATTTGATGAGTCGACAGACGTGATTGACACGTCTCAGTTGTGCATTTTCATCAGAATGGTGTTTGAAGATACGACTGCCAAAGAGGAACTGCTCAACATCATATTGTTGAAAGGAAAAACTCAAGGGGAGGACATTTTGTGCCATTCAAGGACTTTATTAATATCACTCAGTTACTCATTTACAAACTTGTTTCCATAACTACAGATGGAGCACCAGCCATGACTGGCCGCATCAATGGGTTCAACAGGTCAAAATACTGGTCCACTCTAACAGATGAACACCTGGACACTTGCTTGAGGCTAGCAATCAGTAGCTACAACCCAGACTATGCAAAGCTTGCTGACAGCATGATGTGCAAATCATCCAATCAATAAGGTGAAGTGTTATTTAATATTGGGGGGTAGACCGCGTTAGGAAGAGGGTGGAAAAAGTAGATCCTATGTAACTAAAGTCTGGGCACCGATGACCTAATGAGACTCTTACGGGAACATTCTATATGGTTGATGGAACGTTTGTTGTTAGCTGGGGACCCTTTTATTATTGTTTCAATTAAGGAATCTACCTTTAAGGCTAAGAACATGTTCTTTAAGCCTTGTTCTATACCTCCTGAGCTTTATACAGACAAACATGTTCTCCTTATCTCTTTACGTTCTCTCTTTTCTTCCCTTGTCTTGATTTTTCTCTCCCTCCTCTGTCTCTCTTGTTGAAGGAGATTGATGTCTTTGTCTATTCTGTAGGCTCCAGACAAGCTCAGGCACTGTACAGTATGTAGGAAAGAAGCATGTGTGTGTGTAGCTGTAGCTGTAGTCAATGTGTTTTTCTGGCCATTACTCACTCATGGTTAAGCAAGGCTGAAGGATTCTGACTGTCTGCTGCTGACTGATGCTCACAAAATTAACTGCCTTGATTTTGCTGGACCCCAGGAAAAGTAGCTGCTGCCTTGAAAGCAGCTAATGGAGATCCATCCACCCAAAGGAAAGCCAAAGTCAGGATGATTAAGGACAGCATGCTAACTGATGCCTAGCTAACATGCACCGGCCAGAGAGAGGTAGCGGGAGGAGAGGGAAGACAGGGAGGTACAGATAACTGCCAGAGAAAGTTCTCTGTGTACCCTTGTCACTGCCCACACACAGGCGACAGGGTGACCTCGCCACGGCAAAGAGTTTGCCATGCCAACGTGTCGGTGACACCTGTTTGGGCCAGGGTTACCGAGCTGTCACCTGCAGAGAGCTGCGCCAGGTCGCATTTAGCCTATCACCGTGACAGTGGAATTACCTGTGACAGGGGCCACCTGAGTCAGACCCCGATGGGTCAGCCACCTGCAGCTGAGACTGTGTGTGTTTATATGTGTGTGTTATATGTGTGTGCGCGTGCTTGCGTGTGTGCGTTCGTGTGTGCATGTGTGTGCATGCGTGCTTGCGTGTGTCACAGCCATACTGGTCATTCCACCTGCAGCATATTAGAGAACCTTCCTAGCAGTGGCAAAATAATGACACTCAAATCACTATTCATGAAGTTGAAGAATATGCAGACAGACAACACATTAATAATTATCATAGCATTAATCTGTCAACACTGTAGATTTACTGACCTGGGTGCATCCCAAATGGCACCCTATTCCATTTTCTTATTCCTTATGAAGGACCCTGGTCAACGAGCCCTGGTCAAAAGTAGTGCATATAGGAAATAGGTGACATTTGGGATGCAGGCCTAGTCTGTCCAATCCACAGGATGTATAGATCTGTGCTGCTTACCATGGCTCTGTCCCAGGGTGCCCTGCAGCCTGCTCCAAACATCCCATGATGCCTTTAGGGTGATTTATTAATCGCTGTCCTCCCCTGTCTAGTGGCTTGGCGCCCTGCCGTGCTACCTTCTGGGTAAAAACAGAGTGAGAGTGACTGAGAGGTGAGTTATTAAATCTGCATAATATTCCTCCATCACGCTAGACCTCAGTGTGTGTGTACACCTGTGTGTGCATCTGTGTTGCAAACCTTTCTTTGTTTATGGCATGTTGTGTGTGAGTGGTGGCTTGGTAATGTATGTGTGTTTTCTACATCTGCACCATCGAGAGCATCCTGACTGGTTGCATCACTGCTTGGTATGGCAACTGCTCAGCCTCTGACTGCAAGGCACTACAGAGGGTAGTGCGTACGGCCCAGTACATCACTGGGGCCAAGCTTCCTGCCATCCAGGACCTGTATGCCAGGTGGTATAGAGACTGTTCTCTCTGCTACCGCATAGCAAACGGTACCAGAGCGCCAAGTCTAGGTCCAAAAGGCTTCTTAACAGCTTCTACCCCGAAGTCATAAGACTCCTGAACAGCTAATCAAATGGCTACCCAGACTATTTGCATTGTCTCCCCTCCTCCCCCTCTTTTATGCTGCTGCTACTCTCTGGTTATTATCTATGCATACAGTGCCTTGCAAATGTATTCATCCTCCTTGGCGTTTTTCCTATTTTGTTGCATTACAACCTGTAATTTAAATAGATTTTTATTTGGATTTCATGTAATGGACAAACACAAAATAGTAAAATGAAGAAAAAACTTTTGCTATGAAGCCACTAAATATCTGGTGCCACATAATTAGTCAAATAAAGTTCACCTGTGTACAATCCAAGTGTCACATGATCTCAGTATATATACACCTGTTCTGAAAGGCCCCAGAGTCTGCAACACCACTAAGCAAGGGGCACCATGAAGACCAAGGAGCTCGCCAAACAGGTCAGGGACAAAGTTGTGGAGAAGTAGAGAGGGCAGGTTTTAACTTATACATTTTTTACTTAACACTTATTTTTCTTAAAACTGCCATGTAAGTAAGCATTTCATTGTAACTGCTTGTAAGTAAGCATTTCACTGTAACATCTACACCTGTTGTATTCGGTGCATGTGACAAATAAAACTGTATTTAATTTGTGTGTGTGCGGCATTGCATCATGCATCCTAATAAGAAGGCCAAGTGCTTGTCTGTAGTAAGGAGCACTGGGCCGTGGCTCTAAAGCTTTTATCAGTGCTGCAGTCACGTTAGTGTGCATGAAGGTGACATAATTGGCTGATCAGGCACATTGTGAGTGTGTGTGTTCATGCCTGCATGTGTGTGCCCTGTCCACTGAGAGGTGTGTACATGTAAAGCGTTGGTCAGATAACACCCGTAAACCAGCGCACCAGGACAGTTTCTCTATGTACTAAGATCTGATCTAGGACCTGCTCCCGTGGTGGAGATGACAGGCCCTCATTTACTCCACCTGCCGTCATATCTGATCTGAGACCTGGACTGCAATAATTATCTCAAAGACAGACAGTGTGGTATTAACTGATATGATTATGTTGTGTCCATCCGCTGAATTGTATACATTAATGTTCCTGTTTTCATCCTTGTGTGGATGATGTGGCTCCCTTTTATCACCACAGTAGTCTTCTCTCCTCTTTCCCTGTCATTAACTACAATCAAATCAAATTGTAATTGTCACATGCTTCGAAACAACAGGTGTACTGTATACAAACAGTGAAATGCTTACTTACAGGCCATTTCCAACAATGCAGAATGAAATAACACATTGTAATATTAATAATAATAATATAACAATGTGTAACATGAGGAAAAACTACACAATGAGCAATGATAGCTTGGTTATATATACATGGGGTACTAGTACTGAGTCGATGTGCATGGGTACAGGAAATTGAGGTAGATATGTACGTATACAGTAACTCTTTGTCTATGATGAGAGAAACTTCTTCGAGAGGATCTGCAGAATGTTCAGGTAATTTATCTTATTCAGACAGGTAGTCTTGTTCAGGTAAGTTGTTTGTCTCACTGTCAGGTGTTTCAGGTTCTTCAGGTAAGTTGTCAGTCTGATGTACTGTTCCAACGTCTTCTGCAATGACTTCTTTGTTTGCTGTAACTTCATCATGCTCTTCCTCGATGGAACGACAAGGAAGGTTGCTCAACCTATGAGTATCATAGACCTTGGTAAACCTAACAGGCTCTTTACTTTTCAGGTTTTCAACCCAGAAGTCGTCATCAAAATCTGAATGTGTCTCATCCTCTTCGGTCACATCAGCACCTGGATGAAGGTGTGTGCGAGGTTTTCGGATGTGCTGCGACGTGACAGGTCTTTCAGGTGTAGTCGCAGAGAAGAATTCACAAGGCAGTTAAAGGTCACGGTGCAGTATGCGCAGTGGACCATCCTTGCTCTCAGGCTTGACTGTATATACTGATATATCACTTGCACATTTGGTGACTATATAAATGTCAGTTTCCCACTTATCAGCCAACTTGTGTTTCCCTCTCAGTTTACTATTTCTCACAAGAACCCTGTGACATGCCTGCCAAATCTGGCTTTGTTACGTTCAGCTGTTTTGAGAGCATTCCGGGTGGCTATCCTGTAGCTTTCTTCCAGGTGACTCTTCAAGTCTTGCACATATAGTGACTGTAATTTCATCTGGTCATTAACAGGTAGATTGAAGGCTATGTCAACTGGTACTCTAGGTTGTCTCCCGAACATTAGTTCATATGGAGTGTAGCCGGTGACTTCATTCTTTGTGTGCAGTTGTATGCATGTACAAGTGGATTAATGAATACACACCAGTAATTCTTGTCAAGCGTGCTCAGAGTACCAAGCATCTGGAGTAGAGTCCTGTTAAAACGCTCGACAGGATTTCCTCTTGGACGATATGGCGTTCTCACTTTCTTGATTCCAGCTATCTCAAACAGCTCTTTGATTGTTTGTGATTCAAAATCAGGACCGTGGTCACTGTGGGGTGCTCAGGAAAGCCGTAATACACAATGAAGTGGTCCCAGAGAGACTTTGCAACAGTGCAGGCTTTCTGGTTGGGAGTTGGTAAAATTATCTGTAAATACCAGTATATTCTTTTCGTTACTACGATCAGGTTCCAAAGAAAGGAAGTCCATGCATAATAGCTCCAAAGGCCTGCTGGACTTAATGCTAACTAGAGGTGTAGCTTTCTCTGGGAGGGTTTTACATCGCACACAGAGGTCCCAGGTCTTAATCTTCTCCCCACAGACATTGACATCTTGGACCAATAGAACTGGGATCATATGAGATCGATCGTGCGCTTGATGCCCATAAGTCCCATGTCAACATGCAGACTTTCAATGCAACTACTCTCAGATCTTCTGGAAGCACTAACTGAAAAGTAGTGTTGGCTCCTTCCTGCCTTCTCCTGTAACACCATTCTTTAGCTCCCACCGGTTCCACTCATGCAGCCACAGAGGGAGTTTTGGGAGCTCGGCCCTAACAGTGGGAGGAGGTTTCTCCCGTTTCCAACTGAGTGACGATCTCTCTGATGCTGGCGTCAGCTCTTTGTTTTTCCATCAGCTCCATCTCCGACAAATGAGGAATGACTGGAAACCCATCTTGATATTCCTTCTCCTGGAAAGCAACCAGCACGATCGGATAGAGGCTCTTTTCAAGGTCAGTGTAGTGAACAGTGTGTCATTCACAGACTGCTTTGACTACATCTTCGTAGATTTGTTTGGGAATTCAGATTCTTCCAGATGATGGAGAGTAAATTGATGGATTCTCTCCTGCTCCTTCTGAGAGGTGAAATCGTCTGAAAGCTGGCTATCAGTACCGTGCTTGCCCACACGGTACTGCAGCTTGAATGAGTAGGTGGAGAGGCCAGACAACCACCTGTAGCTTGTGGGGTCTAGTTTGGCAGAAGTCAATATGTACATCAGAGAATTTCTATCAGTTACAACTGTGAATTCATTCCCATACAGATAGTCACTGTACTTTTCTGTAACTGCCCATTTAAGTGCTAGGAATTCCAGCTAGTGGGCTGGATACTTCGATTCACTAGAGGTCAATCCTCTGCTAGCGAACGCTATTGCTCTCTTCTGCCTGTCTTGTTCCTGATATAGAGCAGCACCCAAACCCAAGGTATTTGCATCTATGTGCATGCCAGCTTGGGGTTGGCAAAGCCCAGGACAGGGGCTGAGGTGACCTTTTCAATGACTGTGTCAAATGCTTGCTCACAGATGGGTGTCCATCGGTTTCTAAATGGCTCATTTAGGTTGTGATACTCACTAATTTTCTCTTTCTTTCTATTCCCCTTGTATAGTGGGGGATATCCAGAGGTAAGGTTGTGTAGAGGTTTGACGATACTAGAGTAGTCCTGGATGAACCTCAGGTAATAACCAGAGAACCCATGGAATGACCGAAACTCTTTGAGGGTTTTTGGATATGGCCAGGTTTTTAGCATTTCAATCTCTTCAGGTTCAGTTTCAACTCCATTCTCTAACATGGCATGGCCTAGATACCGCACAGAGGTTTGGAAGAACTTACATTCTTCTGGCGATAATTTCAGCCTGTACTTCTTGAGATGCTGAAGAACTTTAAGCAGCCTGCTTCATGTTCTTCAAGGGACTCTGAGAAAATGATTAGGTCATCAATGAAAACAAGAACCTCCTTCAGGTTAATGTCACCCATACAGTGCTTCATTAGCCGTTGAAACGTGCTTTGTGCATTTGTGATCCCTTGTGGAATACAATTGAACTCCCAAAACCCTAATGGGCACACAAACGCTGTTTTTTATTTGTCCGACTCCTCCATTTCAATTTGGTAGTATCCTGATTTTAGATCAAGAAAGGAGAACCACTTAGAACCAGTTAGGGCAGAGAAAGTCTCCTCCAGGTTTGGAAGGGCGTATGCATCCTTGATGGTTTGCGGTGATCAATACAGAGCCTTAGGTCACTGTTCTTCTTTCTCATAGCCAGAATTGGAGATGAGAAGGGAGACTCTGATTCACGACTCATGACTCCTGAATCTAGCAGTTCTTGCAGATGTTTGCGGACAGCATGGATATCTTGCAGGTGAATGGGTCTTGCTCTCTGTTTGAAGGGGGTCTTATCATGAAGCTTGATGTGGTGCTTTACTTTGCTAGAGTGGCCAAAATCGAGATCATTATGTGCAAACACCTCAGGCATTGAGTTCAGTTTATTCGTGATTCGTTCTCTCCATTCAGCAGACAGAGGAGAACCTTCAAAGTTTAAGCTTAAGCTGGAGGTTTCAGCTGGCTCTTTCGGTGGGTCTGGAGACTCTGATGTAGAAACAGTGTGTTTCTTTACCCACTGGATGGCATGCACCTCTGCCAGCATAGTCTTTGCTGGAATGACGATGTCATAGCTCGTTTCATTTCTCAGAACAACAGGTAACTTGCAGTTTTGCCTTGTAGGAAGGGTGATCAAGTCGCTGGATACCATAATCCCTCCTATCAAGGAGGACATCAATGGAGGCTTGATGAGGGCCCATTTCTCAGAGTGGGACCCATGGACCCTGACTGATCCCTGGAAGACAACAGTCTGATTTGCAAGAACCACCTCTGGCATTCCACCCTGAAGTCTCACCAATCCAAGGGTACTGTTGATTGCTCTTTCACTCCTGAGCTCAAGGATTTCTAACACTGCTCGGTAGGCATGCAGTAATGGCTGGAGATTGTCGCGTTTCAGCTGAGAATATTAATCAGAGTAGAGAATGTTAAGGGTGTTGGTGCCAATAAACACCTGTTCTTGAGCACGGAGGATGAGTATGACCAATGCTAAGGTTTGGACTTCAATGTTAGTCCCTAAAACTTCTTCTGGGAAAGTTATGGTGAGCTCTACATAGCCCAGGTAGGAACTTCCTGCCCATTAGCACCCTCTACTTCCAGTAGACTGTTCAATGGGTTGATTGCTTGGCTTGATAGATGTTTCTCATAGAATGACAGGGGGACCGTGCGTGCTAACTTGTGAACCCGTGTCCAAGAAACAGTTTGTTTCCTTTCCAGCAATAGTAACTTGTGCTGTGCTCTTGGTACCAACTAACCCGTTGGGAAGTTTGACTGTGTGCTCATTGGCACAGACACAACTGAGTGAGTCTCTTCTGGTTACAGTGGGACCCGGTTTTGTTTCCTCTGCTCCTGTTTGTCCCTCAACAGGAGCTGGCCTCAGTTTAACTGTTCAGTGTCTGAAGAGGAATTTTGAGCTTCCCACTGGAGCTGTATTTCTCTAAGTTGTTTCTTTTTAGCCGCAACCAATGAGGGGTTGCATTGACTTTCACAGGTTACTGCAATGTGGCCATCTTCAACGCACTGAAAGCAATACCAAGGCCGGGGCTTGCTGTTAGGGTTAGGCTTGTGGCTTGAACTTGGCTGCTTCACAGGCTTCCCGTTGTTTTATTTTGTGTTGGCATTACAAGGAGCTACATTGGTGGTAGGTATTTTTTTTGGGGGGGGGGGATTTTGTGTCTTGAGGTTTGTGAGCTGATTTTGAGTTCAGCTATCTGTTATTTTAAATGCTGAGTTTCACTGGTACCCTCAGAGGAATGACTAAGACATGCTTGCTGCATGAGGGACATTACACGATGCATGGAGGCACCAGAGAGTGGCTTAGCAGCACCAAGATGTTCTTTCTTGCAAGTTATTTTTGCTTCATACTTATCCTCTTCAATGCGAATGAGGAGCTACAATTCAGCAAATGAAGGTGGTTTGCTTTTGTTCTGTTCCAGCTGGAGATCAGTTATCAGAGCATTGTCCCAGCAACCTCGGCAGAACTGCCTCAGAAGATGACGATCGAGTTCCTCAGCTGGAACACTGCCTCTTCTCATGGCTGTAATTAAAGAGGATGAGGGTGAAGATTCAGAGAGGATGGTGAAAGAATTCCTGGTTAAAGCCCTGCAGATCACTGGCGATGCAGTCAACAAAATCAATATTGAATGTGTACACCATTTCGGACAGAGAGGACAGCGATATGAGCTCCAAATCATTGCCAAATGTGCATTCTTTAAATATAAAAAATGGTTAAAAGGAAAATGAAGATGAAAATTCTCATGAACGATCAGTTCCTGAAGGGAATTGCAGAACGGTGTAAAGTTCTGTAAGGGGGGTCACACTCGGACAATCAGAGGGGGGATTATTGTGGCCCTGGTGAAACAAAATAATGAAATGTGACTCGTTTCAGGAAACTGGGCATATGTCGCATGTCACTACTTCACAGGAGAGGCCTAATTCCTAATTTTCTGGAACATGTGAACTTTCATGTGCCTTAATAACAAACGTGTATGCCATCTGTAAATATGAATACAATTGTTAATTACGAGCCTAGTTGGTTTAGCCACGGAAAAGTCGGGAACCTTCCCGCTAGCCATGACTGGCTGAGATAATGAATGGGATGGACATGCCGAGAGATGAATTCGGATTGGTCTGCCATGTACCACACTTCTGTCTATTTGGGCGGTAAGCAAATTGGGGTGGGTCTAGGGTGTCAGGTAGGGTGGAGGTGATATGGTCCTTGACTAGTCTCTCAAAGCACTTCACGATGACGGATGTGAGTGATACGGGGCGTTAGTCGTTTAGCTCAGTTACCTTAGCTTTCTTGGGAACAGGAACAATGGTGGCCCTCTTGAAGCATGTGGGAACAGCAGACTGGGATAGGGATTGATTGAATATGTCCGTAAACACACCAGCCAGCTGGTCTGCGCATGCTCTTAGGGCGCGGCTGGGGATGCCGTCTGGGCCTGCAGCCTTGTGAGGGTTAACACATTTAAATGTTTTACTCACCTCGGCTGCAGTGAAGGAGAGTCCGCATGTTTTGGTTGTGGGCCGTGTCAATGGCACTGTATTGTCCTCAAAGCGGGCAAAAAAGTTATTTAGTCTGCCTGGGAGCAAGACATCCTGGTCCGTGACTGGGCTGGTTTTCTTTTTGTAATCCGTGATTGACTGTAGACCCTGCCACATACCTCTTGTGTCTGAGCCGTTGAATTGCGATTCTACTTTGTCTCTATACTGACGCTTAGTTTGTTTGATTGCCTTGCGGAGGGAATAGCTACACTGTTTGTATTTGGTCATGTTTCCGGTCACCTTGCCCTGATTAAAAGCAGTGGTTCGCGCTTTCAGTTTCACGCGAATGCTGCCATCAATCCATGGTTTCTGGTTTGGGAATGTTTTAATCGTTGCTATGGGAACGACATCTTCAACGCACGTTCTAATGAACTCGCTCACCGAATCAGCGTATTCGTCAATGTTGTTGTTTGACGCAATACGAAACATATCCCAGTCCACGTGATGGAAGCAGTCTTGGAGTGTGGAATCAGATTTGTCAGATCAGCGTTGAACAGACCTCAGCGTGGGAGCTTCTTGTTTGAGCTTCTGTCTGTAGGCAGGGAGCAACAAAATGGAGTCGTGGTCAGCTTTTCTGAAAGGAGGGCGGGGGGGGCCTTATATGCATCGCGGAAGTTAGAATAACAATGATCCAAGGTTTTACCAGCCCTGGTTGCGCAATCGATATGCTGATACAATTTAGGGAGTCTTGTTTTCAGATTAGCACGCCAGCTCTGTGTTCTTAATGTCATCGTTCATCCACGACTCGGTGAAGCATAAAATATTACAGTTTTTAATGTCCCGTTGGTAGGATATACAGTACGTGCCATTTATTTTCTTGCAATTGATCATTAGCTAGCAGAACGGAGGGCAAATGCCTTGTCCTCACAAGGTACCCTGATCTTTTGCCTCGGAACCGCTGTGTCCTTCTCCAGCGATTCACGGGGATCGGGGCCTGATCCGGTGTCAACAGTATATCCCTCATGTCCAACTCATTCAAGAAAAACTCTTTGTCCAATTTGAGGTGAGCAATCCCAGTTCTGATGTTTAGAAGCTCTTTTCGGTCATAGGAGACAATAGTGCTGCTATTATGTACAAAACAAGTTACGAACATTGCAAACAAAGGTTTCTGTACCAAATATTAAGTTCTGCTTTTCTGATGTATCAAATACTTATGTCATGCAATAAAATGCAAATTAATTACTTAAAAATCATACAATGTGATTTTCTGTATTTTTGTTTTAGATTCCGTCTCTCACAGTTGAAGTGTGCCTATGATAAAAATTACTGACCTCTACATGCTTTGTAAGTAGGAAAACCTGCAAAATCGGCAGTGTATCAAATACTTGTTCTCCCCACTGTATGTGAGAATGCTTTTCATTGACTACAGCTCAGCATTCAACACCATAGTTGCCTCAAAACGCATCACCAAGCTAAGGACCCTGGGACTAAACATCTCCCTCTGCAACTGGATCCTAGACCTCCACCAGGTGGTAAGGGTAGGTAACAACACATCCGCCACGCTGATCCTCAACACGGGGGCCCCTCAAGGGTGCATACTCAGTCCACTCCTTTACTCCCTGTTCACTCATGACTGCATGGCCAGGCACAACTCCAACACCATCATTAAGTTTGCTGATGACACAACAATGGAAGGCCTGATCACTGACAACGATAAGACAGCCTGTAGGGAGGAGGTCAGAGACCTGACCATGTGGTGCAAGGACAACAACCTCTCCCTCAACGTGATCAAGACAATGGAGATGATTGTGGACGACAGGAAACGCCCACATTCTTATCGATGGGACTGTCGTGGAGCAGGTTGAGAGCTTCTAATTCCTTGGCTTCCACATCAACAACAAACTAACATGGTCCAAGCACACCAAGACAGTCGTGAAGAGGGCACGACAAAACCTATTCCCCCTTAGGAGCCAGAAAAGAATTGGCATGGGTCTTCAGATCCTCAAAGGATTTCACTGCTGCACCATTGAGAGCATCCTGACGGGTTGCATCACTGCCTGGTATGGCAACTGCTCGGGATCCGACCGCAAGACACTACAGGGGGTAGTGCGTATGGCCCAGTACATCACCAGGGCCATGCTTCCTGCCATCCAGGACCTCTATACCAGGCAGTGTCAGAGGAAGGCCTTAAAAATTGTCAAAGACTCCAGGCCACCATAGTCAACAAATGTTCACTCTGCTACCGCACGGCAAGCGGTACCGGAGCGCCAAGTCTAGGTCCAAGAGGCTTCCAAACAGCTTCTAACCCCAAGCCATCCTGAACAGCTAATCAAATGGCTA